>NC_056735.1:475157406-475177406 GCF_019279795.1 Protopterus annectens
ATCTAATGTTTTGCAATATATCTGCTAAAATCCATTTCCCATTAAACAAAATTAGTCTTTTATTCCGAATAACCCATATTATATAAAATTCATTCTTATATACCATTCTCACATATTCTTTCTTCTTTTTCTTCTTGTAATATCCATAAATAGTCATATTCATATCTATATTGTCATTAATATCCTAAAAAAATTATTCACACAACTTTTTCCAGAGTTTCACCACTCCTTTATATTAAAAAAAAAACATGATATGTTGTTTCTTTCTTCCTAAAAGTATACACACTCTTTCACCCTTATTTTTTGATATGGCATATATCCGTTCCCTGGGAACTTACTTATTACCATTATCCATAGGAAATCCTGATACTCTATTATCCTGGTGTACTATTTTATCTTTACTTTAGTGGCTTTAATCACTTCTCCTGGTAATTTTCTTATATGGATTTACATAACAATATTGTTTTATGACATTATTATAGTACACCCTTCTTTCTCTATATCATTGATTTTTATTTTCCATGTTAGTATTTTTTTCTTGATAATTTTTAATTTCTTCATTTGTATTTTCTTTTTTCATTTTTTTTTATTCTCACCACTTCCCAAAACTTTTTGCACTTATATTTAAATCTTTTTACTTAATTTCTCATTCTCTTCCTATACATGTTTAATACTCTGTACAATTTTAATGAAGCAGAATAAGCAACTGGATTTAGTAACCACACTCCCTTCTTCATCTTCACTCATATGCAATCTATCTCTTTTCACCAGGTTTAATCTTCAATGTCATGTGAACAAAAATACCAATTATGCAATTTCCTGTTTATGGGATCATATGAATATTTGACATATATGCTATTTTCCCATTAATGCAGAATTCATCTGATACACCTTTTTTCCTGAATGCTCATTTGTATGTCCTCCACAGAAGATCTATTTTTATTATTTCTTCTATCACCCCCACCGTTGCATCATAACTATATAACTATATAATTTTTCCCAAGTTTAATCTCTGGCAAAGACACTTCATTCATTGAAAAATACACACCTCCAGTTTTCACCACATCACCCAAACTCTTACTTTTATCTGTATTCAAGGTTATATCAATTACCTTTAAACATCCATTCAGACAAACTAATACTAATACTTCCATCATCTATATTTTGTTCTTAACAACTACAGTTATATTGTCTGTGTATTTCAAAATTAATGGAATCACTACATCCTTTTGCATCACATATTTAGCATCTTTCATTTTATAAGCTTCTTCATTCATTATTGCATTCATTGCCAGTGTAAACAATATTCCAGTCAAAGGATGCCCTTTTCTTATACCACTCGTATGCATATTTCTTTACTCAGTCACCCATTTATTAACACTCTTACTCTGTTGTTTTGCTATGCTAACATACACACTCTCCTGATTGCATTGCTTATTCCATACTTCTCCATAACATCCAACATCATGCCCTACTATATCAAATGTTTTCAAGATAACTCTTATATTCTTTAAACCTTTCCTTTATCATATTTTTCATTACTAATATCCCGATTTACTACTTTACCCAAATATAGAGATGCCTCCTCCCTTTTCCTTTGAAGATGATGTTTCTGCCTAAATAGAAATGTCTTAATTTTTTTTCATAATTTCTTTTATTTCTGTTTTCATCTCATAATACTCTTTTGTATTATTCTCTAAATTCTCTAACGCATTTCTATACATTTTCTCATTCTTCATTTTCTCCTCCTTTCTTACATCACTCTGCCATTGAAAAAAACAACACTTTGCATGCTTCTTTTTAAATTCAATCCCCCATTCAGACCAGTATTTAAAAAAAGTCCTTCATAACTGCAAAACATCCCACTTTAGAATTTCATACCATAATTTCTTATTTCTTCTTTTTGTTTTATTTCTTATTTTAATATACTTCCCTGCTTCCATCATGTCCATCAATATTGTTAAATGGTCTTCTGAAAAAAACTGCCACAGCTGTATCACCATCTGCTACCCCCAAAACTTCCAGTAATATAAAATAATTTCGGATCCCAGTTTCCTTCTTTAATAAGTCCACTAACTTGTGTTCCACACAGCTAATTTACAACATTTTTACTTCCTTTATATTATGCATATTTCCCTTTCTTTTTTGCATATTCCCTTTACTCACAATTAAAGTCTCCTGCAATTATAATTTTAATGTTAACCACCGCAGTCAAATATTTGATGAAATAAATGATCTCGTTCCATGCTATTTATATATGCAAATTATGCTACAATGATATAACAATGTTCTCTCTGCCTCACATCCATGAGTTAACCTTCTCATCCTTACCAGTGTTACATTTAATATTTTCACTGTTTTTACATAACACAACCATAATGTTCATTTCTTAATTTCCCTATTATATTCCAACCCCATATTTTTATATTGCAGTCTTTCTTTGCTTGTCATGAATCTTACAACCTCGAACAAAATAACATCCACATCACAGTATACCATTCCAGTATCCCTATCCTTCTTACAGTGTTAATAATACTGTTCACATTTACTAAAGGTACTCTAAAATTGTTGCTTTTCCTACTTTTTAAGTTAAGGGAAATATTTTCAAAATTTTGTTTTCTTGCTTTTACTTTTACTCAAATTTAATACTTTTTCTTTGGGTTTATGTGTAAATAATCCTTGATCATCTGAATCAGATTTTTCACTGGCTAGATCTTCAAACAATATTAATATCAAGCCCTTCTCCTTACATCTCTTCCTTCATGCACTCTTTCTCCTCATTTTAGCTAGCATAAGTTTCTTCTTCAATAGTTTCTTCTTCACCTAGTTCACCCTTTACCCTGCTTCTTGTTGTCCTTCCTCGTGTACATTTTCTTTCTGTCCCTTCTGTTTCCTTATTTACTATTTGTAGTTGACAATACAATTCAGTGTACCTAGTCAAAACATTAATTAAATGAGAAAAACCTCCACTAAAGAAACACAATTTAGGCTGTCTGGCATATATTAACTCATTACATCTGAATGACACCTCTAGGTGCATCTGCAGTTAACTCCTACTGACGCCTCTGGGCGTCAAATATTGCTTGTTCATATTTGCATTAATAATTCCAAAACCATGCTATGTACAAGGTTTTAAAAAAATCCATCTTAAAGCTTACACAATGGCAAACTCAACTGCATTAATATTTAACCTCTGTCTAGTGCAAGTAAAGAGATATTAACTGTTGTTTTTAGGATATTAATTTATATAGACATAATTTTCACAAATTTTCTAAGTATCTGAACAGCCAAGTAACATAGAAAGAACTCCTTACCCTTATACGAAAGCTCTCAGCTAGATAAATGAAATGCTGCTGACAGTATGTGTGTAGCTTGAGTGGTTGCTGAGATATTATAAATTGTTTACAAAATGTTACAAACATTATACTTACTACATTTACTGTGACTTAAAAATGTTTAAGACCTAGAACCTAAAGTATACTACCACTATAAAAATAGTTTGTGCTGAAGGGTTTGCCACTTATACTTCTTTCATAACCCCTGTGGTTCCAGAGATATGAACATTTGTTTGAAATGTGAGGACATAATTTGATTCTGTCAAAAGGCTTAGACTCTGCCCATTGGAAGTTACAGTGCAAACTTCCTGGGCTCTGTTGGAGTGAATAGGTTAATGTCCCTCTATAACCAGCCACAAAAATAACACTTCTCAAGTTTTTTTTTTCCACATTTCAAAACAACTTCCAACCTCTGCCCTCCATTCCATAAGTTTTTCTCATCTCTAACTTTTACAATATTAACAACAGTTTCACATATGCATACATTTTTACTATCATATTCCAGTTCATCAGTTCTAAACTGGAAAGTAATTATTTTAACATTTAAGTTACTAGAAGAAAAATAGTTTCATGGATAAATGCTTTTTGTTTTGTTACACAGTTCCAGAAATTTCACCAGTCCATCACTTTCAAATATTAAGTCACAAAAAGTCTCTGTCCCTATCCCAGTATGTATAAAATACTTTTTGAGTTTTAAAACCCAAAACAGTTTCTGAATGGTCCCACACATAATACCTGATTTTATAGTGTCATTTTTGTTCTTATTCACACAGTTGTTCTCTTCTTTTTAAAAACAGCTTTACATACACTTTGTTGATGCTCTCCTTTTTTGTCTGGTGTCACTGCTGCATATAGTGTAGTTACTGCATTATCTGCTTCCACTAAACCAGACTCCTTCTCACTTTGCTGGTGCTTTCATCTTTTACTTTTTGTCACTGCTGCATGTTTTCAATGCTGCATTCCCCGCTAGCACATCACCTCATTTATTTTCACATTACCATCCTCAGCACTTCAAAAAAAGGATATCTGCCCAGTCACCCTATGAAACAGCAAAATTATCACTTGGATCTTTTTTTCTAGATTATTTTTAACATAGCATCACCTGCAAGCTCTCCTTATACCATTACTGTTATCTGCACCACTTCAACAGATTCACTTACTTCCTACTTCATGGAGACTGATTAGCATTTCTCATTTGTAGCATACATCATACAAGAATCATTGTTTACATTCTGATGCTCCATATCAAACAAGTTTTTCTTCCAAATTCTTACTTTCCACCTCCAAACTCTCCATAGCTTTTCTTTTCTCCTCCATGCTGCTGCTTCCCTTAAGCCTCTTCCTTGCTATTGAAAAGAGTTGTGGAAGTTCCCTGATGCCCTGGCCAAATTTTCAGTAGCAGTATAAATACCACCTTGGGTCTACTCTGAAAAAGAGGAGACTAGCCAAGTGGGACTATCCTCATCAGCAAAGGATAAATTAAAATAAATAAAAAAAGAAATCACTTAAACAAGCCACTGATAATGCTATGACCCCAGGATTATTAATGGTGCATAAAGTGATGTATGCAATATTCATGCTTCAAAAAAAGTAATACATCATCAAATTTACAGTAGCTGTACTTTAGTAGTGACCTGTGTTACCATGTGCTGTGATGGATTCAAGGAAGGATTTTGGATAGGTGAGCTGACAGCATTGTTCTAAACCTAAATGACAATCAAAAAGGACTTTTTTAATCAAAAATTCTGCTCTTCTCCTTCTGTTTAACTTATCTAATTTGTGGTCTTATTTGCTTCTGCACATTGTTGTTTTAATATTTTTGTATAATTCATTGTTATAAGCAGTTGAATAATATGATTTTAAATTTAAATGTGTTGATCTCCCTCTCAACTAGACTTATTAAAATGCCAAGTTATCTGATAAAGCATTTTCTTAAAGTTAGGAATCAGATTTATATGCCTACTGCACCACATGTACATATATAATATCACATAATATTATATAATATTAGTAAATTCAGCAAAGTACATTAAGACAAAGTTATGAATCACTTTCAAAACACTGAGATGAGAAACTCAAACCTCCAGAAGACCGACCGCTTGGAACACTGATAGATCACTATGGGTAAGTAACCTCTTGGCTAGCATGTTGACCTTTGCCCCTTATCTCCATGGTAGTGTGATCTCAGAGTTGGTATATTTAGTCAGGGTGGTATTGTGGAAAAGCCAAACTGGAAAAAACGAAAAGCCCTGCAAGTAGGATCCAAGTGCAAAGCAAAACAAACTATCAGTAACTGAAAAAATGCCAGCACAAAACTCAGTATATATCAGCAACAAAACTACAGCAACACTAAGGTAAAACTTAAGTGTTTTAATACATATCGAACAATTCAATAATCCAGACCGGTTTCAGCCTAACATGGCTTTCCTCAGTGGAAGAAAGAAAAGTACAAACAGGAAATGATGCACAAATGCAGGTTTAAATAAGGTCCATAGACCAATGAGTTGCTTCCAAAGGATTTTAGGCATGCCCATAATTCTGCCTGAAAGAAAAACTGGAAGGAAAAATACAAACTAGAAAATAAAAAGTAACAAGTAAAAAATAGATGATCCAAATAGCAAATATGGTAATAAAACATAAATATGATAATACATTCAATATTGGATATATTAATTAGTTATAAATGATCATTTAAACCAGGAGAAAATAGTGCTCCTAGCTTGATAATCCAGTATTTCTCTTTTTGGTTGAGAATGGAGTGCCATCCCTGTTTGTTGGATCTGTCAACCAAAATTCTATCTACAATACAAAATTGAAATCTAGCAGTATGATGCTGTGTGTAGTGCCTGAACAGAGCGTTGGTTTCTCTTTTGGTTCGAATGTCACTACGATGTTCCGACATGCGTAATCTCAATGCCCGTGATGTCTGACCCACATTAAATGAACCACATGTGCAAGTTGCAAGATATACCACCCAATCACTATTACAGTTGCCAAAAAATTTCATGTTAAAAATCCTGTCAGTGTTTTTACTGGAAAATTGTTTAGATGTGAATATAAATGGACATGATGAACAATGCCCCAAAGTTTGTCACCAGTCATCGTAAGTTGTTGATGTATAATGCCACCTGAATCCATCCTCTTATAATGTGAAAAAAATGAACTTAGTGTTCTCTCTCTACGGTAACCATATTGACAAGTGTTACCAACTAAGGAGGCAATATCCTCATTGGCAGTGAGGATGTTCCAATGTTTCATCATGGTATTTCTAATCAAATTGATGTTACGCCCATAGGTAGTAATAAACCGTAATCCTCCATCCTGTGCATCCCTATTTCTATCACAATATTTGAGAAGGGAAGTTCTGGTGGAATTGGTTGCAAAGTGACGTGCCAACTGAATACCAGGCTCCTTGTATCCCCTGGTTCTGAATCTGTTGGTTAGATCTTGTTGTGATTCTTCAAAGTCATTTTCTGCAGAACAAATCCTGCGTATCCTTTAGTCAGGGTAGTATTGTGGAAAAGCCCCCACATGGATGGGTTTTCTTTGCTTTGGTGTTAGTGTGTTTGTGGGGTTAGGTGAGAGGTTACTTACCCATAGTGTATGTATAAATATATATATATATATATATATATATATATATATATATATATATATATATATATATATATATATATATATATATATATATATATATATATATATATATATATATATATATATATAGGTTTACCTTCATAAGTGCGTTATGCACTTGGACGAATACACTATGTGCAAAAGGAGGTTTCCAAATTGGCAATATCTCGAACAACAATTGTCCGAATGTGCAATGAGTGAATGCACATTGGCATTCGCTCATTGCAGATTCGACATTGTGAGTGCTTAGTGTACTATAGCGGGGATCGGGAAATGAACCCTTACCCCACTATAGTGCAATCTTGGAGTTAGTATATTAAAGTAGGTGGGGTGTGTGTGCCCCCCACATGAGGGGTGCAGGGGGGCTGCATTACAATGTGTCTTTGACATTGTAGTTCAAAAATCAGCAAATCTGCTTTTCAGTTTGCTGATTTTTGAACTACGGAGACTTTTGCTGTTTAAAATTTGCACTTTTCGTTCGCACAAAAGCGCGATCAATATTGTTATTTCTGACAATATGAAGGTAAACCTATATATATACATATATATATATATATATATATATATGCACACACACACACACACACACACACACACACACACACACACACATATATATATATATATATATATATATATATATATATATATATATATATATATATATGAATCTAGGACCGAACACACTTTAACGAAAGAGCTTTCATCAAAAAAGCTCTTTCATTAAAGTATGTTAAAAAAAACACTAAATCTACTTGGATGCAGGGGGCAAGCCCCCCTGCACCCCCCAATGTGGGGGCACCCCCCTACTTTAATATTCCCACTTCAAGGTCGCACTACAGTGAGGAAAAGGGAATTTTCCCTTACCGCACCATAGTACAACCAGAACATCAAGCATACTTATGTGAAAGTGCTGCTTCGGTGAACAGCACTTTCGTGCAAGTATGCTCACCAAATTAGGATTCGGTGAAAAATGCAGTCGAGCAACTGTACAGATCCCATATATATATATATATATATATATATATATATATATATATATATATATATATATATATATATATATATATAGCTATAGATATACACATATATACATATATATTCATATATATGATCCAGTTCTCCATGAACTATCAATTCAAAGATAATTATGAATTTATAAATCATGAAAGCAAACACATTATTTTAGTTATACATTTGAGATGATTCACAGACAATTAGCATTCTCAATTTATAATTTTGGTGCTACATAAAAGCTGGACAGAAGGATTTTGCAGGAAAATGATGGCAGGCTATTTGTAAAATGTTTGGAGCTCTGTAAAGAACTACACACTCTTTCTCCATCATCTTGAAATTTCCCAAGCTTGATCCACTTTCAAGGTTGTGTCATCTCTAAGTTCTAAATATTTCATGCATATGAAATTCAGCAATATCTTTGATAAGATTTGTGGTTAAAATCACAGTTCAGGGCACACACAAAAATGGAAATCTGGATAACAAACTGGTTGAATGACTGCATGAAGATGATAACTGTTATGGGGAAACAATCTGGAGAAAAGTCAGTAACCAGTGGAACACTAGTTGATTTGTTGTTGGAGCTGTTACTGATAATACACAAGTGGCAGATATTGCATTGTAATTAGAGAACAGGATTGTTGTGCTTAATGATGGCACCACAACTGATGGTGATAACAGTATAGGGTGATGATAATGGTATAGGGTGGTGAAAGCGGCATGGGGTTATGGTAAAGGTATACGATGGGTGTCCACTGTTGTCTCATACAGCTTGCAGTTTAAGCTAATATAGGAAGGATCTGGGAATATGCACATATTCCAGGCACACACAACCACTGGTCTATATTACTCTATTGAAGGGTCATTTCTGTGAGCATTCGTTCACCGAACCATATACAGCAAACATCCAGTTCAACTAATGATTTTCCCAGGGAAAGTAACAAGTTGTCCATCATTAGAGATTAACCCTTTTCTCTACTGTGGTGCAAACTCAAAGTTGGTACATAGAGTTATGGGTGGGTGTGAGGAGGTTGAAATAGTGTGCTTTATGTGATGGTCCAACTGCTGGGCAGCTCATTACTTTCCCTGCGAAAGCAGTTAATTAAACTGAACATTCACAGAAGTAAACATTTGCTGTATATGGTTTGATGAATGAAGGTTCACAGGAATGAACCTCGAATAAATTGATATAGACCCCACAGACACACAGATATATAAACACACACACACACACACACACACACACACACACACACACACACACACACACACACACACACACACACACACACACACACACACACACACACACACACAATCACACTCATCAATGTAGCGATATCTGGCTAGAAGCATAGATATGGGAATGGTATTAACAACATAAAGAGAAGAAAAGAGACGTAGTCTTAATTTTTCTTGTATTTTATATTGTGTGAGGAAAGATTATCTTTCTTGTTGCCAGTAACACAGCCATCCACAAATCTAACTGCAAGTTACACAGGACAGAGGTCAGAACTTGTTTCTGTTACAACTGGTTATATCACATCAAGAGTATATGTACTTTCACAATCTAACTATTCACATGGCACACATTGATAAGAATCTCAAGTGTGTCTAGTGAATGTTCTGGTGTTCTTGGGTTCTAATCCAGAGATGTTTGTGTTTCTATGAACATGATATGTTTAAGTAGCATGTGTTCATGTTAAAACACAGCAAAGTTGATGAAATATCAAAACTTTACATTTTATCTACTTGTTTTCTAATATTTCTTCTACTTCAGTAGTGATTTTCTTTTCTCCATATCATTTGTATGCCATTTGCCCATGAGCACTCTAGACTGGCAGTGGTCATTAGCAGTCAACTACATTTCAGTTCCTAAGGAAAAGAGTGAAATTTTAACTTGGGCCATCTTCTGTAGTACAAACAAGCCTGGTGCTGGTGCACACCATCAACACTGTGGATCATACTAAATGAATAACTTCCACTGCTCAGATAAGTATCTTTCTGGCACAATATGCATGTGAGTTGAGTGTAGAAAAATAAGACAGGGGATGCAGGGTTCAAATCCAGTTTACAGAAATGTTTTTATTACTGGATTCAGAATAACTATTGAGTCCCAATGCTGCTTATGAAATGGACAGGCTAAAGTATGTGATATATGCTTAATATGTCACCCATAGTCTATGGGAATGTATGTTGTATAGGTGCTTTTGTTGTAAACTCACTTTTCTTATTACTACTAATAATATATACTAGGGATATGATTTTTTTCACTGCGATAACACAAAAATAGTAACATGAGTAATGTAGATATATGTGTCAAATATGCTGGAGTAATGTATCCATTCATCACAAACTGTCATTATAACACTTATACAATATATTGTAAACTTGATGCCATTAGTAATTGCATGTACTGTGGCAAGAAGACCTCCTGTCATTGTCTGTGTGTCTACTTTCTGAGCAACTGCTATTACACGAAATCCTAGTTATGTGCAACCTAAATACTACTTGTGATGGTGCAAACAGATGTGAAAAGGATGAATATGCTATGCTAATGCTATAACAGCTTTTGTCTTGCTATATATATTCATTCAATGTGCTAATATGATGCATTTTATTGATATTTTTCTAATACCTTTTGCATTTGAGCTACAGTTGGTAGTGCACAAATACAGTCGACTTCCTAAGTTAAGAAAGTGAACAATTAAATTTGGGTTGCCTTCTGTAATGCAAACAAACCTGGTGCCAGTGCGCAGCAAACAGCACCCTGGATAGTACTCAGTGAAGAAAATGCAGCTGTCAGTCTCTGTGGAACAAGGTATAAGTGAAGTGACTTTAGAGAAATAAGACAGGTGATTCAGAGTTTGACTATGTTAAATGATAATTTTATAGAAATGACTGTGAATACATATTTATACACATGCTGATAGATCAGTGTCTTGCGTAAAACATAATTATTCCCAGTATTGATAAAAGCATGTGAGCTGTTGTCTGACACTTTCATATTATTGTAATTAACCACAATTCTGATAATGAATGCCAGAAATTATTTTTTTTGATGTTGCAAGGAAAAGAGTAAGATGGGTGAATGTGTCACTATAATGCACTTCTTGATATGTGGCAGACATAGTCAATATACAGCTCTGGAGAATGTATATTAAAATAGGTAAGGGTTTGAGTCTGGCAACTTCTGTCACATAACTGTGTCAGACAGGAGTGGCTTAGGCAAAGAAAGTATTTATTGTGTAGTCAGAGGGCAACATTTTAAGGAAACACCCTCCACAGTAGGGGATCTGTAATTATTACAATAGAGAAGTGCTATTAGCCCTTCTTGTGTGTTCATCATGACACACACATTATGCCTATTTCTGTGGTGTCACAGGCTGATACACATCTCTGTCTGTCAAAATGTAAATGTTGAGTATGTCATTGATTGTTTACAGGAATTATTTAAGTTCCAAATATCAATGCACTGTATTGCATGTCTTTCTCCAAACATTTATGTGTTGTTGTAATTGTTTTCCTCACACTGTACAGCTTTATTGGACATATTGTGGAAAAAATATCCAGGGAATTGTTATGACTAGGCTTGTGTAGGCCCTAGGGCCAATAGCCTAGTACCAACCTATGAACCTATGAACTTATGAACATGAGGACTTACATAATATGTCTTCTTGTATGACATGATGACAGATCATCACAAAGTGTGAATGGGCCTGTGTTCAGACACATTCTTATGTGTTTGTGTTGTTTACATGCTGCTATTGCAGTGTCTGCTGTAATGTCTTGTCAGCATGCCCAGTACAATCCTGTATTAGAGGACCTTTAAGTACTGTAATGTCATCAGATCTGTGTTGTCACTTGACACTTGTGTACTTGGATTAAAATTATATGAGTGCATGATGCACATGTAAATAAAACACGTGCTTTTCTAAGACAGGTGTCAAGGTAATACATCCCGATATTTAAGGTTGTCCAATGACAGCAAATGGTAAAACATGTCAATTTCTGCTATGCATGATACATCTGCTGTACAGCTCATGTCTTGTTTATACAGGATGTAGTGGAAGATACAGTAATACAGTTGTTATCATACATACATACAGTCTCTCTATATACAGTATATGTTATATTCAATAACTGCACTATAATCAAATAGCACCTAATGTACTCACTGTCCTTATCTGGTTACCTCAACTCAGCATGTTATCAACATTAATATCACATTTACTACTCTTTCTTACAATGTTGCATTGTTTCCTTCTCACCTCCATTGTTATCCTGTCCATTTTAAGTTATGCACATGGGTAAACAGCTGAAAACAGGATTATTTATGGTTATTTTCAATATGGATGTCTTTCATTTGAAACTGTTTCTTTGTGGCATCATCACATTTGAATGCATTAATGGAGTACACTTTTTCCATTTATACTACTCTCATACTTATCTCTGCATGTTTAATATTGTATTCTGTGCACACTCTTGTAATTCGCATCTCCTGCATCTGCATTCTTACCATTTACTTGTTCTGACTTCATATGTTGTCCAGGCAAGCTAGAATAATAAGTTTGTCTACAGGCAAGTAATTTGTTTACATTGTGTCCTCATAATTCCCAGCACCATTTTGTGGCCACGAAAACTGCTGCTGACCACAAAATTGGCTTGGAAACATGTAAGCCCAATGAGCAGCATGCATATTCAGTGAGCACTGTTGCTCATCTCACCGACACACTGTAATCATGTAAGCTTACCTTGGAGTCTACACAATTGTTAATGAATCTCAGAGTAAGACATATAGCAATGAGGAAAGAGCAAACTGCATCACAACTAAAACACCACTCACTGTTCCAAATGTAAGGCAGGTCACTTCAATAAAATTAAAGAGAAATGACAATACCAAGAAAGAGCAAGGTTCCCCAAGCAGAGGTATTAAAAAGTTAAATAAACTAAACTAAAATAGTTTTGCATATAAATTCATATGCACTAATATGAATGTTCCAGCCTGTAAAAATCTACACCTCCCATCCATTTTAATTAATTAAATATAATCTTGATATTTTTGTTTCAATTAAACTGCATTCAGTGAAATAAAACTTGGCATGCCATGTACTTCATTGTTAATATATGCATTTTTATATTCTAGCGTTACTTTAAACAGTTTCTGACATCAGATTCAGATACTGAACTGGAAACTTAAAAGGTTATTAAAAATTAAAATAATCACGTACGACTGTGTGCAAATGATACCCGTTATACGTCAGCCATTAGATTGTGAGAAATGTCTAAGAGTTTTTCATGCAATGAGACCCCTGTTTCAAGTTAAGCTTGCGTATTGAATTTTATTGGATGTGATAATATTTATATAGTCTGCAAGCGTGGAGACAAAGCCCTTACTTCAGAAAGCTGCAGAAGGCTTGCACCTGCAGCAAACCCTTTGGTAGTATTGACTCTACCTACATCCCTTATGTTGTGTAGCAAAATGTGTTTGGAAATATGTTATGTTCTGAGACTTCCATGGAACAGTTTCAGGCAAGCAAACATTCTCAGAACAAAATTTAGAAGAGTAGGTATAGAAACTTTCACAAACCATTTAATACTTGCTTTTACTTAATTGTCATATTCACTCCAGTTTCTCAGTCTTTTTGGATTCATGGTACACTCTTTTCCTTGTGAATTCATTGACTTAGGCAGGAGAAAAAGGCAATAACATGATTTTTGGAAATATGTTGCATGTGGGATTTTTGAAAATAAATAACTAGAAAATAATTATTCATGAAAATTATGACAGACAAATGAATGTCAATGCCAATCTCTTGGCCTCCATTTTCATCAAGTACCCTTCTTGTTAGTGTGAATTGATAGCATAAGGACAAACATTGATACTTGAAGTTAATGACTAATGGCATTTACATGTCAAAGCAACAGTACATAATGGCTCAATATGAGCCAAGTAGAGGTTGCAGATTAAATCCTGGCAGAAAGGATAGCACCACTATGATTGTTTAAGTCTGACCCTATACAGGGCAGATATTAGCAGCTTAGCATTTAACTTTTTTTTCTCTCTAATACCCTGCTTTCTTGATCATACTAAAGGAATTATTGTCCAGGACTGTTGTCATTATATGAGTTATATCTCTTACACTCTTCTGTTATTTTGGTTGCTATGCTGCAAACATTTTATTGTAGCTGCCCTTTCATCTTTTTATATTGTGGCACTTCAGTCATACTGTTATATAGTGCAATGTTCAAAGAATTATTATGTACAACTTGTTTTGGCATGTGAGAATGTGCTACAATTACTGTTGCAATGTGTATACATACAATGCATCATAAAGTAGTCCGGCAAAATTTGCTGCCAGATCTCTTAAGAAATGTTTATAAGATAACTATATATCTATCTATAATCTCTCTCTTTCTCTCTCTCTCTGTATATGTATATATATATATATATATATATATATATATATATATATATATATATATATATATATATATGTATATATATATATTTATATATATATATATTTATCTGTGTATGTATGTATATATATATATATATATATATATATATATATATATATATATATACATATATATATATATATATATATATATATATATACACAGTGGTGCAGCGGTTAACGTTGTCGCCTCACAGCAAGAGGTTCTCCGGTTCAATTCTCGGCTGGGGTGCCTTCTGTGTGGCGTTTGCATGTTCTCCCTGTGTTCACGTGGGTTTCCTCCGGGTGCTCCGGTTTCCTCCCACATTCCAAAGACATGCATCTGGAGCATTTCTCCCTGGGCCTCCGCTGAAAACAGGCTCTGTGGAACCTAGTCAGACATTCCTGGTCAACAAATGTTAAATAAAAAAAAAAATAAAAAAAAAAAAATATATATATATATATATATATATATATATATATATATATATATATTTATCAACAGCTATTCCAGCTTAGAAGGTCAGAATATCCATAAAATACCTTTTTGTTTGAAAAACGTTGTTTAAAGATTATATTCCTCACATATATGTTTTCACACTGTAATCAATCATTTATACCACCACTTGACAGTGACAGAAGTGGGAGATCAGCAGTAAGTTTCAAAGCTCAGGCAGCAAGGTATTAGGGAGCAATGCCTCATGCTATGAACAGCGGTGTAGCAGTAAATTGTTCATATGTAATACATCCAAGAAGAAAGAGTAATAGCATGAACTGTACAATGGTTATTATTCACAATGTTTCTCGTGGCTGATAATAGCAGAATCTGTCATTTAATTTATACAAAACAATTCCATCAAGGACAGAAAATATTTGTGTATATTTAAAATTTAATTGAAAGGCAATTACTCAGAAATGTTCCTTCTGCTTTCAAATGAAGACCTGCAGGCAACAGCAAATGAGAAATAGCAAATATTGTTGTTAGTGACAACAGTTACCACTGCACAATTAAATAGTAAAGCAAAGCTTTATTTATCAAGACATTTATTTATGGCTCTGCTGTGCTTTATTCTTTATTTATGATCCACTGCTGTTAAGACTACATTTGCTCTCTTTATATATTTTCAGCTACTTTTCATTTTCAGGTTTAACTATGTTGAAATTATTATAGCTAAATTCATTTTTTCTAAGCAAACTGTAACATATTCTGTTTTCTGGAGTTTTTTTTCACAAATTGTACCTAATTTATGAAGGTAGAAAGCAGATAACTATCTCACTGGTATAATGGCTTCCTTCTATATTAGTCTGCACGACAAGCTAATTATTTTTTTGATCTATACAGAGAAGACAATAAACCCATTTGTCCGCCATGCTCCCTTTATGTGCTCTTTTTATATTATGGATGCTGCTGTTATCACAAGCAGTGCTATACTTTTCTTGCCATCACCAAGATATACAAATCTGATATTGGAGATACAGGTATACAGAAGGTGAGTACTTCCGTTCCCCTGAAATTTTATGAGGCATTCATTTGTGGTGCATTTGTTAGAACAGTTAACCTCATTGCTTTTTTCATACAAGCATAAAAAGTCAAATCTTTTTGATTTTCTATAAATTGATAAAGTATGTGATTTATATTTTTCCTATATCCTCACCAAATATAATACCAGAATTTTGCTTATGTTCCAGAAAGGGACTAAACATAAATCAAGTCTCAACCTTTTACCCTCTGCTTTATGTCAGTCTTTCAGTTTCCCACTGACTTCAGCATTTTGCTTCATACACCCTCCTGATCTGGTGAAAAGTGCAATGGCAAAGGTTTTGTTGATGAACAGATATACCACATATAGAGAGACTTCACACCTTGAACACTGTACAGTTCTAGAAGTTGTATATCTAACAGGATATCAGTTATAATTTATTAATTCATAAAACTGAGTCAAAATAGACTAACAGTGTATCTTCTACAGAGTGCTGCACAAAGTATTGCTTTTTCAAAATGCAAATGAATAAGAACTCCAGAACACTCCCATTATGCCCCCCCAATAATTTCCATTGTCATGTCTGAGCTAGATAGTCCATTAACAAACTGATTAGTTGCCATCAATTTACTCAACCAAGTGCAATTCAAGAATTGTAATAATTTCTGCTGGCTTTTTCATCAGCTTATCTATACAATATTCTGTACCTTCTCACTCTTTTTTCTTATGTATTTGTGAGGTATCCGCTCATGTTTTTCATTTTCTCCTGTCTGCAACTTTCTACCCTCCCATGATTCACTGGTCATCTGTAATGAGCTATATAAAGAAGTAATATCTCACTTCTGTCTGATTTAAGCTTAGTATAGTTCACTTTTTCAGTAATCTCATGACCTCTTATTTCTTCATGTGTTCTCCATTATCCCTAATATGATTCATATTTCTGTCTGGTAAGCTGACCTTTATTGCCTTTTTCCCCATAGCGTTGAAGCACTTTTCTAACGTTTTTCTCTTATCATCATCATGCTACACATACTCTTCTTTTCATTTATCATTCCTTTAATGATCTGTCACTCTTGCTCAACCTCTCTCTACTGTCACTTGCTCTAGCTCTCTCTACCCTCTCTCCGTATATGGGTACCTCTCATTTTAAAACTGGAAGTTTATGGTTCCCAATGCTTATGGCTTTTTCTTTAATTCTTGTCTATTGCTTTATTTATAAACTGCTACCCTGAACCTGCTTTGTATAATTGTCCATTAGTTAATTTCTAAAAATCTATTCATTAACATATTCATGTCTCTAAACAGTGCAACTCATGTATCTGCTATACATGGAGTAACTAGGCCTCCTTCTATACATAGAGCATACAAATGGTGCATCGCTCTATTAGGCTTAGCATTGTGCAGCAGTAATTTTTTAGATCCATCACTACATTCCTATGTCCATCCATCTATATATCATTTCATTCCCATCAATCCATCCAGACATACACCCACTATATCTACATGGGTCTATATTACAAAGTCAAAAAGTTTGAAATAACCGACAACGTTAAGCTCGACAAGTAAGTATCGAACTGCTATAACTTTGAAAGTACTAAATTCTGAAAAAAAGAATATGGAATAGTCATAGTTGGCCAAACTGCAGATTAGTGATGTATCACGTCACTACACTGTTGCTGACAACTTTGGAAATATTTTACAAAGAAAATAATAAAAACATTCTACATTTTAAAATAAATTTAAAAAGGTATGAAGCTACATTTTATTTATTTAATATTACACAAATGTAAAATGAACATGCTATGACTACAATTACATGTCGTACGTATTTGTAACCCTTGTTTACTCGCTCTATAAAGGTGGACTTACTTAGCAGATAGCTGTGCGTTTGACAAGAGTGATACCTATGCTATTAAAATTGCAGTGGTATTTGCCAAATACATAACACTTGTTAATTTTGGGATATTTACATTTTGTTTTGTTTACTTGCTAATATACATCACTAGTGGTCATTTTCTTTATATTTTACTGCATGTTGTTAACATTACGTGATTGAGGTTACTTAACTTAGTTTAGTTTTTCACTAGCAACCCAGGACACGATGCTGGCTAAATATGATAGTTCGACATTTTGAACTTCGGATTTTTCAGTTTTCTTAGCGTTCGATATTTACTTGTCTAGCTTAACGTTGTCAGTTATTTCAAACTTTGACTTCATAATATAAACCCATTGACATACACCACCATATAACATATGAAAATTACATGGAAATAAATGAGGTTGAGGATTATGGGGTGACTGAAAAATCTAGGGAAGCACTATCCTATAAACAGCAGGAGTAGAAAGAGTCAGATACATTGCTGTTTGTCTTTCTAGAAGACAATGTGCTTTGGAATGCAATGAACATGTGTTCATGGCCAGCAGGAAGAACTGGTTTACCACAGGAGATTAAACAGAAATGTATACATGTTGGAAGTAGACTAAATGCAGAGGAAATGAATAGCAACATGACATAACGATAGGACACGGGGTTGTCATGAGAAGAATCCATCCATCAACAGCCCCCTTTCAAATTTATACACATGAGGTTGAGGGTGTCATTTCAACAGTGACAATCATCAAGAGACAAGGTTCACAATGCTGGCTGGTTAGCCCTGCTGTCATGTGGTTAGAAGAATGAGACAAGGTTTACACTGCTGCATTGTTAGTCCTGCCGATATATGGTGAGAATAATGAGAAAAGGTTCATGCTGCTGCGTGGTTAGCCCTGCTGCCATGACCATTGAGTAGTTAGCCCTGACGCCATGTGGTGAGAAGAATGATGTCAGGAATTAGAAAAGATGCAAGTGGAGAGCTGCAGTTGTCTGTCCTGGATCAGTTCTTTTCAGCACATTTGTCTCAAGCATATTTGAGGGAAGAGCAAACTCAAATAGACTCTTTAATAATGTTAAAAATATAGAAAGTCAAACTGAGAGTAGAAAAAAGAAATGGTGGCTGTGGACATATTCAGACTGATGTACCAGGTGCAGATTAAGACAGCAGTGGCAGAAGCAAACAGAAAGTTGGTGAATATCCTTTGGACTGTAAACTGTAAAAGCAAAGAGGGAGTAGTTACACACTAGGGTCTCAGTCTGATAACATCCTGAACACTGTATCCAATTGTAGGAGCCATATATGGAAATGGATGTCAGGCTGCTGGAAGGAATCTCGTGGTTATCAGAAAAATCATTGGGATGGCGGGAACAAGATATGACCAGAGACTAGAGGAATGGGAGCTCTGAGACCAGAAGAGCTAGGGGCATGATTTTGCTGCATAACATCATGTAAGTGAGACATTAAAATATCAAGGAACACAACAGAAGATTGTAAGACTAACTTCTCCACAAATCTCCAAAAGAACTTCTTCACAGAGGGGATTACTGAGCCATCAAACAGACTAAAAGAATGGGCAATAAAGAGGGAAACCACCAAGGCATTTAAGAGGGCATGATACAGACAGACATATTTTAAGGGAGATGGTAGGTATGAAGGAAATTTTGTAGTTTAAATACACTTAACTGGCAGATTGGATGAGTTTGCAGTTTCCATCTTCCACCAAATATAATGCAATATTTGCATGCATTTTTGTACCCCTTCTCTTTTTGTGGGTCATGGTTGTAACATCTTCAGCAAATCAGACCAGACCATTGCATCTCAAGTAATATTCCCAGGATATCCTGCAAGATTCTATCATTTTCAGTGGAATGATGAGAAATTTCGTGTGCTAAGCACTCAATGAGGTGGCCTCGATAAGAACCACACCATATCATCTGTCTCTTTTCTATGCAGTGAAGCAATGACTCTACTCTGCCTGCTCACACTCTGAAGGAAACGCATTTCTTACTCTTGTAACTGTAATCTCATTGGTTTAGTACTTACCCAAACAATGTGACTATGGATGAGGATGGAGTGAGTATATTTACTGATCTTTGATTGCTTGATTGATTGATTGATTGACTGATTTGATTACTTGTTTGTTTTTTGTACTTATTCATGTTTCTGTTTATCTGTCTGTTTGTTAACCTGACTAATCTCACTAGGCCTATGCTTTCC
>NC_056735.1:475482406-475687406 GCF_019279795.1 Protopterus annectens
ATGTAAACATTGTCTGTGTCTACATTCCCCCAGGGAGGAACACAGAAACCTTAGAAGACTTATTATATTGGTTATCCAATAACTACCCCGAAGAAACAATTGTTCTTGAGGATTTCAACATTGACTGGAACACTTGCTCTTGTGAAACTCCCACAACCCCTATAAACTTCTATGGCTTTACTCAAATCATAACCTCCCCCACCAGGACAGGAAACCCCAATAACAAGGAAAGTACCATCCATCTTCAATCCTATAAATCAGGCACTTTGCCTAATGACCTAAATGACCACTGTCTCACCTATGTAATCAAGCTCAAAGTAGACTGCTCCTACCAACCCACCTATAGAACATTAAGAAACAACAAGAATTTTATTCTCACCAAGTTTCAAAATGAACTTAAGGCATGCAACTGGTCAGTACTAAAAAGTCTCTCCCTAGATGAAGCAGTAGCATACTTTAACACCACATTCTTGTTATTCTTAACTCCCATGCTCCCAGCTGCTCTATTAGAACCAAAGTTAATATTGCACCATGGCTATCTAAAGATACCAAAACCAAAATTTCACTCAGAAACAAAGCACAGGCCACCTACCAAAAAACAAACGCCCCACTTGAGCAACTAAGATTCATACAGCTAAGGAATGACACCAAAAAATCCATAACCTTAGACAAAAAGAACTACTACCATCTACTGCAAAAACACCAAAACAAACCTCAAAATTTCTGGGCAGGAATAAATAAATTACTCCACCCAGGCCAAACTGCCACTCCAGCCCCCTCAGCTTCCCAACACAAATCCCCAGTAGACATTGCTAATAATTTCAACAGCTTCTTCACAGAGACCATCCATTCTCTAACCAGCCAACTCTCTCCCACCGGCTCTAATTCTAATGCAGCCACCCCCAGTACCCAAACATACTTTACATTCCAACCTGTTCCTACTCAACTTATTCATGCCCTCCTTAAGAAACTAAGACCCACCACCCTGGCTGCCAACCTCCTCCCAGCAGACTATCTGCAAAAGGCTGCTGACACCATAGATTTCCCCATCTCAATCTTGATCAACAGAGCTATATATGAAGTTACTGTATCCACTATATGGAAAATCTCCCATGTCATGCCTCTACATAAAGGAGGCAGTTCCACTGAACTGTCAAACTTTAGACCCATAGCTATTCTTTCAACTCTAGCTAAAATTATGGAGAAGTGTGTACACATACAGCTCCTGCACTACCTCACACAGAACAAGCTGTTGTCCAACTTTCAGCATGGCTTTAAGCCACACCACAGTATTACTTCTGCCCTCCTCTCTTTCTCTAATGTCATTAACCACAACTGCAATAATAACAAACTATCCTCAGCACTCTTTCTAGATCTATCCAAGGCTTTTGACATGGTTGACCACAAAATGCTTATAAATACCTTGAAGGCCTTCTCCTTAAACAACCATGCACTCCAGTGGTTTCAATTCTTCCTGCAGGGCAGGCAACAGGCAGTCCTATGGCAGGACAAGCTATCATCTCGCCTACAAATCACATTAGGAGTCCCCCAGGGCTCGATACTAGGACCCCTTCTTTTTTCCATCTTTATCAATGACCTTCATTCAGTCATCCCAGATGCTACCTGCATTCAGTATGTGGATGACTCCATCTTGATTTGTTCTGACACCTCACCAGCTACTTTATTCACATTAATCCAAAATGCCTTCAATACAGTGGAAAAATGGCTCTCCAATCAACATCTAATCCTAAACCCCAACAAAACTAAGCTGCTCCTCTTCTCCCCCACATGCAGGACTCCCCTGACATCCTTCAACATAACCGCTAACAATGGCACTATCATCTCCCCAGAAGATCAAACTAAACTCCTGGGTATCATAGCTGATAACAACCAGACGTTTGATGTGCATATCAATCAAACTATCAAAATCATTAATAAAAAACTTGACTCTCTTTACAGAATCAAACCTTTCCTTACCCCACTTACTAGAACTGCAATTGCCCGTTCCCATCTACTATCAACTCTTATCTACACCTCACCTCTATTCTCCAACTTAAACAAAACAGATCTTAATAAACTATCATCCTGCTATAACCACATTGCCAGATTTGCTACTGGCACACCCTATAGGACACACCACTATCACAACCTAAATCGCCTAAGATGGCTTGAACTGCCTAGCCTGCTGCAGTCCAACCAGCTAATAGTGGCACATAAAGTCCTTTACCAACCAGAAAATACACCTGCACTAAAAAATATTATTAGCCCCGACACCAGCACCCAGCCACTGTGATCATCCATTAGACTCCTAGTTCAAACATACAAATCCAACTACTCAGCTGGGGACTCTCTATTTGCCAATTCTGTTGGAAAAACATGGAACAGATTCCCAGCTGACTTGACCCTAGAACCCTCACTAACTAAATTCAAAAACTTACTCAAGAAATACTTCAAAACTCATTGGTTATGTCTTTGCACTAACCCCAATTAGTGACTTCTCTATTACTTAGGTGCCTTACCTTCAACTACTTCTAACTTTTTTCTACCACGCCATTTCAGGAAGGGTCAATTGTATAACTGCTATGTTATGTTTTGTAAAGTGTTTTATAGTAAGTTAGTACCATATGTGCTAAATGCTGGTATTGCTTATGACTGTAATCTGCTTGAAATTAGCATTTACTAAATGTTCAATGTGTATTATTATCCTGCAGCTTTTCTCCCTGGGCCTCTGCTGAAAATGGGCATATATCCAGTTGGACTATCCTGGTCAACAAATGTAAAATAAATAAAAATTGCAAGCTTGCCCATTGCTTGTCCATTTTGGCTGTGATAAGCTCCAAAAAGTCTCTCTTTCACTGGCTGTACAATTGCCAAGTCAAATCACAACAACAGACTGTGTATATTTACAAGTTAAAATCAATTTGTTCCCCCAAATGAGGAATGTCAGAAGTATAAATATGTGGAACTGGTAGTGGGGATGGAGGAAGGGGGGCTGAGAGTAAATCTTTGAGAGGCAGAGAGACAGAGAGAGAAAAAGAGATGTTCTGATTAAGGTAAAAGCTTATAGCTCCTTTGGGTTTAGGATGCATCACTGTTTGTAATGAAGATGCATTATGCCTCCTAGATTAGACTGAATATTAGGGATTTCCTGAACTGCGCCACATTTGGAGAGTCTCTAATAATGATGGGCAGGGGGTTGCCTTGTCAGCTTTTTGTAGCCAAAGACATACAAGTTATGGTTATTGCATTTTTGGTTGATGTGACAATGAAGAGAGTTGGGGAATAACAGGGTTGAGACCGTAAGTTGTAGTCTCTCTCTCTCTCTCTCTCTCTCTCTCTCTCTCTCAAAGTGAATTTGCCCACCTCATCTCAATCAGATCTACAAAACTCGAATCTTCGCAAAACCTTTTGATCCATTTCACCATTACATTATTAAACTTTTAAGTCTTCCCATCCAAATACGTAGTTATATTGATTCTGTGCTATGCCATTTTTACCTCTGGTTATTAACATTCAATGTATATCCACTACCTTTTTTTAATAGTTGTCATTCAACTATTGTTTAATTGTACTGTTTTAGCCATTGTTGATAATATTTTTATGTGCAAATATTACCTTTTTTATTGAACACTGCTGTATATAAATGGGTGGAGTATGCATTTTGTACTAGCTATATTATGAATCTGTCTATGTTTCCTCACACCTTGTGAAAGCCAGATATAGATCCTCATGGATCAGTGCTCCTCCATGGTTAGCAAATCTAAATAGACAAACAAATAAATGTGTCCTCTATTGATCTAGTCTTCAATATCATTGATTCTAATTTATATCCATCATCTTGGATCAGTGCTCCACCATGGTTAGCAAATTTAAATAGACAAACAAATAAATGTGTCCTCTATTGATCTAGTCTTCAGTATCATTGATTCTAACTTATATCCATCATCTTGGATCAGTGCTCCACCATGGTTAGCAAATCTAAATAGACAAACAAATACATTTGTCCTCTTTTGATCTAGTATTCAATATCATTGATTCTAACTTATATCCATCCTCTTGGATCAGTGCTCCACCATGGTTAGCAAATCTAAATAGACAAACAAATGTGTCCTCTATTGATCTAGTCTTCAATATCATTGATTTTAATTTATATCCATCATCTTGGATCAGTGCTCCACCATGTTTAGCAAATCTAAATAGACAAACAAATAAATGTGTCCTCTATTGATCTAGTCTTCAGTATCATTGATTCTAACTTATATCCATCATCTTCAACAGCATAGAATGACTATAACTCCTGGCAAATTACAGTGCTCCATGGTTACATTACAGTAGTCAAAGGGATATTTTTTTCTTTTTGTTAAAATTATTTAGTGCTTCACCTGCAGATTATCTGAGTTCCAGTTGCTCTGTCACCTCACATATTCCATGCACCTTCTTGTACCTCTAGTTTGTGTCCCTGCCTTCAAGGCTCTGAACACCTCCTGCCATGCAAATATGAAGTGTCTTGGTTTCTTATACTGCCAGCAGGGACTCATAGCCATTACTTTTCACCTTCACAATTAGTGGCAACACCTCTCTACTGACATTGTACTCATTTTTGAGCTTCAGATGAAAATGCACTAACAGCATTTGAATTTCTACATGCACTTTCCAGCTTTGTTATCTTGCAACATTCCATAATTACCTTAACTGATCAATCATTTCAAAACAACATATATGTACAATCTATGCGGTTCTTTATGTGGTAATGCAATGTGTAGTCATAACCCCTTTACTGCTCTGTAAACTCATTGAATGCCTTTCATCAGATTAACACTGTTTACAAGATGATAAAGGCTAAATCAAAGCCGTCAGAATTTTATTTTATTTATTTTATTTGACGTTTGTTAACCGAGTTGGTTCAACTGAGCTAGATGCTACTTTTCAGTGGAGACCTGAGGAGAAAAACTTTCCAGAATAATTTCATACATAAATTTACTGTAAGATAGAAAGATATTTATGGTATCATAGAAAGGTATATTCAAAGTTATACATACAGTAGTAGTTAGAGTGAATAATACAACAGAGTATAAAAAAACAAGAGATTGAGCACCAAAAAATACAGTTTTCAAAAATTACAATTAAATGAAAATTGGCAGCTTTGAATGTGTGCAGTGTGTATTTATAACTGAGTCAAGGAAAGTACAAGATAGAGGCAGGGGTCAATGACATTGAAGAGTCTCAATACATACATACAGAAATGACATTGTTAATAGATGCAGTGGATACTTAGTTCATTCCAAAAATGCTAGCATTGTTCCCAGACATACTTATCAATTTATTTAATTTATGTGTTTATTTATTTATTTAATCATGTGATTTTTTTTCCTGGGAAAGTCTGACTGGTCGAATGTCCCTTTTCAGTGGAAGCCCAGGGAAAAGAGCTCCTTAGAAGTTTAAAATGTGAAATGGAAAAAAAAAACATTTTCAAAATTACAAATAGAACAAAGTATATAAGCACACAATGCACTCTTACTAATTCCAGTTTACCATGACAAGATTTGAATCTTTGAATTCTGCCTTTGTATGCATCAGTAAATAATATTAATCACAACACCACTGCAATGGCCACAATAAACTCTGTAATCTTTCATGTAGAAAATATCTGTTTCATTAAGGTGCCATGCTTCCGTGCATGGAATGCATAATGTAATAACACTCATCAGAAATGGGGCTTAGCTGCCATGGCAAATTTATCCCTGTGGCATAAGCTTCACAAAATCACCCAGCACATTGACTTGGCTATGTAAATTCTGATATTCAGAGCATCTGCACACTGAAAGCATTGCTAAACTACAGAAATCCTTTAAAGCTCACACAACCGCACAACACATGCTTGAGGATGAAAGTTTTAAGGAGTCTAATTTTTTTCATTTTATTTTGCTATAAGCTATTAACAGTGGAATGTAAATCAAGATAAAGGAAAACAGCAATTAATGACACTTTTTTGTCAGATAAACAGTTATTTTAATATATATTGTAGATAAGCTCTAAACCTGCTTCTGAAGCAACTTTCAGAAAAAAATAGTAATTGTTTTTTCACATTGGTCAACCAAAAAAAAAAAACTTCCTTAAAATAAATAGGATAAATGAACAAAATCTAGTTTGTTTCTTTGCAACTAATATATTGAGCATGGTTCTTTCTTTGGAGAATTTCTTCACAGAAGATTTTTATAAGAAATCATTACTTACAGTTTTCCATACACACAGACATACAGACACACACACACACACACACAAACACACACACACACTTATGAACAAATTCCACTTAGCTTCCTATCCTGTACAGGCTTCAGGGCATATACTGAAAACTTCACACTGCAAAGATATTTTCCAGCCTGCTTTCTTCCTTCTGAAATAATTTCCATGGATATTCCTTGACACAATCCTTTCTTGGCCCAGAAAACAGGAAAGTTAGTATGGAATTAACACCTCTGAAATATCCCCCGAAGTAGTTGTTCCTAATTTGTTCCTCTCATTACCCTGCCTCTGCTTTCCTGCCTAACACATAGTACAGTTGTGTACTCTTACCATAAATGTAGATGTTCGAGTGTGTTCACTGTTGCAGTCATGACTGTAGGGTTCTTCCTGCCAGCAGCAGCCCTTGATCGGCCAGAATCCCAAAGTCTGGATTGGGCGTCAGCTGAGGTTGCTTTTATCCTGACGTCAATGCGCCAGAAGTATAAAGACCTCAGCCGATGCCATTACCCCAGTTTTACTTGCCCC
This sequence comes from Protopterus annectens, assembly GCF_019279795.1. Taxonomy (NCBI): domain Eukaryota; kingdom Metazoa; phylum Chordata; order Ceratodontiformes; family Protopteridae; genus Protopterus; species Protopterus annectens. The sequence continues at coordinate 475,489,178 of NC_056735.1, forward strand.
AGATGTCAGGTGCCCAAAACCTCAGCAGCCAAAATACCTCATAACAGACAATACTCAAAGAAAAAACAAAAGAGGGGGTAGGAGGGAGGGTAACTCAGACTGCAACAGTGAACACACTCGAACATCTACATTTATGGTAAGAGTACACAACTGTACTATGTCCTTCGTGGTTCACTGTTGCAGTCATGACTGTAGGGTTGAGTCCCAAAGCTAAGAAAGGGTGGCTGGAGGAGAAACAGAAGGAGCGGCCACAAAACCTTGCAAAGCCGCAGAAGCAAAACTGGCCCTAGATTTAGAATAGAGAGGGAGGTTGTAATGCTTAGAAAAAGTATGCACAGAACTCCAAGTAGCAGCCTCTAAAATATCCTTGGTAGGAACCCCACAAAAAAAGGCTGCTGAAGTAGCAGTAGCCCGGGTAGAATGAGTCCTAATATTAACAGGAACTGGATTGCCATGAAAAGAGAACAGAACTTGATGCAGTGGGCAATCCACTTAGAAATAGTTTGCTTAGTGATTGCTTTCCCTAGAACAGTAGGAGCATAAGCGACAAACAATTGGTCAGATTTCCTGAATATCTTGGTCCTGGCCAGGTAAAAATGAAGCTGCCTGTGCACGTCCAAAGTGTGCAAAAGACTTTCTTCCTCACTTTGAGGATTAGGATAAAAAGTAGGCAAATGAATAGTCTGATTCAAGGCCACTGCCGAAACACCTTAGGCATAAAGGTGGGATTAGTCCTTAGGGATACCCTGTCCTGATGAAAAATAATGAAGGGTTCCACAGCCATGGGTGCTTGCAATTCCAAAATTCTTCTAGCAGAGGTTATAGCTAAAAGAAAAGCAGTTTTCCAAGACAAAAATTTTTAATCTGTAGAAGCTGCAGGTTCAAAAGGAGACAAGGTTAATTTTTCCAAAACATAGTTAAGATCCCAAGTGGGAACAGGTGCTCTTATAGGGGGCTGAACATTCTTAGCCCCTCTAAGAAATTGTTTAAGTTATGGATGAGAAAAAATCGGAGGATCCATATTGTAATGTGCAGAAATAGCAGAAGCATGAAGCTTAATAAATGAAAAAGATAGGCCCGTATGTAACAACTCTGACAGATACTTTAAAATCAGAGGAATGTTCAGAACAGTAGAATCACCACCTTGGACTTGATGCAAGGAGCAAAATCTTTGCCATTTACCTGCATAAGATTTCCTAGTGCTGGGCTGTCTAGCTTCAAGGATTACATCCATTACCTGTTTGGAAAGAATAGAGGTGTTTACAGACCCTGGATCCGCCAGGCAGCTAGATTCAGAGTTCTGACATGACTGTGCAGGATCTGGCCGTCCTGTTGAGACAGTAGATGAGGGATATGAGGCAGAATCCAGGGAGGCTCCTGAACTAGGTTTATCAGAGTGGAATACCAGAATTGTCGAGGCCAATTGTGAGCCAGTAAAATCCTTTGCAGTCTGTCCTATTTTATCTTCAGAAGTACCCGATGTAGAAGAGGAAAAGGAGAAAAAGCATATACTGAGAGGTGTTTCCAACTGAATGAGAGGGCATCCACTTGCCATGCTAGTTTGTGGTAGGTCCTGGTGCAGAATGTTGGAAGTTGATGATTCTGAGGGGATGCAAAAAGATCTATGTCCGGACATCCCCATGCCTGTAATATCATCCTGAATATCCGAACATCCAACATCCATTCGTGTGGATCTGAAAGTGTCCTGCTCAATGTGTCTGCTAGAGTGTTGTCTTTTCCTGGCAGGAATTGTGCCTGTAAGTGGAATCTGCAGGTCAGTGCAGTGTACAACAGAGCCATGGCTAACCTGCACAGGGGGTAAGAGTGAGAGCCCCCCCTGCTTGTTTATGTACCACAGCACTGTAGTGTTGTCTGTCTTAATCAACAATTGCCCTGGTAAAAGAAAGTCCCTGAAGGCTATCAGAGCATTCTGAACGACGAGCATCTCCTTCAAATTTATGTGCAGGTGAATTTGCTCCTTTGTCCAAACACCCTGAAGACATCTCCTGTGCATGTGGGCTCCCCAGGCATAATCTGAAGCATCCATTGTCAGAACTTGGTTGGTTGGTGGAGGACAAAAAGGCCTCCCCTTGTTCTGGAGAGAGGACTCGGCCCACCAATGAAACTCTTGCTGTAGATAAGGCAAAATCGTGATCACTGTTTCCAAACTGTGGTAATGCTGAGACCACACACTCTTGAGGTACCACTGTAGTTTCCTCATATGCAGTCTTGCATATGGTATTAGGAGAATGCAGGAAGCCATGTAACCTAAAGCCTGCAGAACCTTTCTTGCAGTCAGCTGTTTCATTGAAGCCAGGTGTTGGAAAGAAGAAGCCAGTTGTGCTTTTTTGTCTGGTGTCAAGGAAGCCATCTGGGTTGTAGTACTCAGAAGAGCACCCAGGAAAGTAATTTGTTGTGTGGGCACCAGATTTGACTTCTTTAGATTCACTGTGAATCCAAGGTACTGTAGAAGATGCTGCACAAAAGCTAGATGCTGAAGTAGAGTGTCTTTGTCGTCTGCTTGAATAAGACAGTCGTCCAGATAAGGGTATATTTGAATCCCCTTCTGTCTGCAAAATTCCATTACTGGTGCCAGGCACTTTGTAAAGACCCTGGGCGCAGTAGATAAGCCAAAGGGCAGCACAGAGAACTGGTAATGCTTCGAGCCCGCCTTATAGGAATATGCAGGTAAGCTTCCTTTAAGTCCAGAGTCACCATCCAGGTGTTCTTGCCCAACATAGGCAGCAGCTGCTGCAGAGTGAGCATCTTGAATTTTGGTACATCTAGGAATGTGTTTAGTACGGAAAGGTCCAGAATTGGTCCCCAAAAAATTTCCTTCCTGGGAACCAGGAAAAGTCTTGAATAAAAACCTTGCCCTATTTCTAAATTTGGTACCAATTCTATGGCCCTCATAGCTAAGAGGGACTGAACCTGCAGTTGTGCCTCTGCCCATTGATGATTTGGCAGATCTGGCCAACCGTTTGGTTTTGGCAAGGTGTGGAAATGAAATCTGTAACCTCTTGAGACTATGTCCAGAACCCATTTGTCCCGGGTTATGCGGCCCCAATTTTGATAAAAAAAAGAAATCTTTCCTCCCAAAGGTGCTTCCAGGAGAGGAGCCCCTGGAACCAGAAAGGGAGAGTCATAAAGACTGTTTCCGGTAGGGTTGAAACTTATCTTCACATCCTTTGGGAGAGGGGGCAGTCCACTGCCTATTCCTAAAAAGGGTTTGTGCCTGTCTCCTACCTCTAGAATGCCTGAATCTGCTTCTCTGAGGCCTGTCCCGAGCTCGGAAAGGACCAAGGTTTAACTGGCCAGTGCCTGCTAAATCTAGGAGGTTGCACCTGTAGAAAATCCTTAACCATCTGCACAGATTTGGCTTTGTCCTCCATTTTCTTTAATACCTCTTCAGCTTTGGTCCCAAACAAAACATCGTGCTGCAAAGGGGCATCCAAAAGTTTGGCTTTAACCTGATCCGGCAAGCTTTGCTCCTTTAACTAAGCATGTCTTCTAATAACTGCACCAGTTGTTGCAGCCCTACAAGAAGCTTCCAAAGAATCAAAACTACAAGGCAGGGTATGTTTACCCACTTGTTCAGTAGCATGCAATAAACCTTGTAACTCCTTATTAGAAACAGCTGACATCTTTTGTTTAAATACAAACAAAAGGTATTGCTTAGCATATAAATTGACAGTTCAAAGCTCTAATAGACAATGTAGCAGAAGTATAAACTTTTTACCCCATCTTTCCAAAGCCCTGGACTCGGTCAGAGAATAGGATGTTTAGCGGGCCCTGAGAAATTGTTTCCGGATCAGGTGAGAGATTCTTAAAAAGAAACTTATGAGAATCTGGAACCCTATAATACCAATCTGGTTTGACCGGAGCAGGGGGAAAAGAATCAGGAGAGAGGGAAGCTTCTGAAAAAACATCATCTACAATGTCCAATACAGGAGGAAAGCAAGAGGCTTATGCTGAGGGAGAAGAAGAAAATCCCTAAGCCTTTTCTTGGTTTCAGAGAATTCCTGCCGATCCCAGTAAAAATGCTCCCTCATATCATGCAAAGTTTCACCAAAGGAATAATCCTCAGGAGGAGAGGCTGAAGGAAAGGAATCTTCAGCATCAGAATCCTCATAAGGAGGAAAGGAACAATCCTGCTCAAGGGAAGAAGCAGAAGAAACAGAAATTTGGTCTGAAGAATCATAATCGGACTGTAATCTAGGCTTTTTGTCAGGAGGGGGATGAGAACCCTGATCAAGATAACAAATCTTCAATACATCCTAAGCAGCTGCCTTTGAGGGCCCTAGGACCTGATCCAAAGGTGTGTCTGCACTTGTCGTTTCTTTTTAGCTGGAGCCTTAATCATTTGTCATAGAATGCAAAACTAGACCCCAGCAATGACATGAAGCTGTGAAGGCCTGAAACCCTCGAAGCCGGTGCCACCCTGCGGTTTCGGACCAACAGGGAGTGTAATCTTCCAACCATCCTAGCAGCTGCCTTTGGGAGGCCTAGGACCCACGATCAAAAGGTGTCACCAAGCTTGTAGTTTCTTTAGCTGGAGCCTTAATCATTGTCATAGAATGCAAAGTGACCCATATTGACTGTGGAGCTGTGAAGCCTGAAAAGCTCCCTCAGAAGCGGTGCCTGCCTACGGTTTGAGGACCTTCGAGAAATTAGTATCAAGGTCACTGGAGTTAGTACAGGCAGTGGTTCAAAGAGGTGGAAGATAGAGGAATGCAAAGGCACCTCACTGGCGACCGACAGACCAACAGCAATGTGAGTAATATCCTCTGCTTTGGACCTCGGAGGCCTGTCTTTATCAGCTGGAAAAGAATCCGAGACATAGTATAATTAACCTTTGCAAAATGAAGTAGAAGGCAAAGTTATACCTCGCCTAATGAAAATGCAGCTGATTAAATCTAGCACAAACCCACAATTAGCTTAGCGTGGTAGTGGGGCCCAAACAGGGAATACAATAAGGTGAAATCCTATAGGTATTTGTTTTACAAAATACAATTTATTAACTTTTACTGACATCTGACTGGAGAAAGAAAAAGGCCTCCCCAATGGAATTACTTATAAAGCGAAAATCGGAAGTAAATCAAAAACAAGGCAGGAGTAGGCCGACCCGGCATCAGCAAACTACTCAGGGCATTCTTGTGACAAGAAAGACTGGGGGTAATGGCATCGGCTGAGGTCTTTATACTTCTGGGCATTGACATCAGGATAAAAGTGACCTCAGCTGGCGTAGCGCCCAATCCCAGACTTTGGGATTATGGCGATCGGGGCTGCTGCTGCTGGGTCAGTAGTCACTATAATAACTATGCTTTTCATTGTATGTATGTGTATGTGTTTCTCTGTGTGTGCACATAATCAAAACTACAAGGCAGGGTATGTTTACCCACTTGTTCAGTAGCATGCAATAAACCTTGTAACTCCTTATCATCCGCACCAATAGAAACAGCTGACATCTTTTGTTTAAATACAAACAAAAGGTATTGCTGATACTTTAGCATATGAAATTGACAGTTCAAAGCTCTAATAGACAATGTAGCAGAAGTATAAACTTTTTTACCCCATCTTTCCAAAGCCCTGGACTCCCGGTCAGAGGGAATAGGATGTTTAGCAGAGGCGGCTTTAACACCCTTAGGGCCCTGAGAAATTGTTTCCGGATCAGGTGAAAGATTCTTAAAAAGAAACTTATGAGAATCTGGAACCCTATAATACCAATCTGGTTTGACCGGAGCAGGGGGAAAAGAATCAGGAGAGAGGGAAGCTTCTGAAAAAACATCATCTACAATGTCCAATACAGGAGGAAAGCAAGAGGCTTATGCTGAGGGAGAAGAAGAAAATCCCTAAGCCTTTTCTTGGTTTCAGAGAATTCCTGCCGATCCCAGTAAAAATGCTCCCTCATATCATGCAAAGTTTCACCAAAGGAATAATCCTCAGGAGGAGAGGCTGAAGGAAAGGAATCTTCAGCATCAGAATCCTCATAAGGAGGAAAGGAACAATCCTGCTCAAGGGAAGAAGCAGAAGAAACAGAAATTTGGTCTGAAGAATCATAATCGGACTGTAATCTAGGCTTTTTGTCAGGAGGGGGATGAGAACCCCTGATCATAGATAACAAATCTTCAGCCATCCTAAGCAGCTGCCTTTGAGGCCTAGGACCCTGATCAAAAGGTGTCTGCGCTTGTCGTTTCTTTTTAGCTGGAGCCTTAATCATTGTCATAGAATGCAAAACTGAACCCATATTGACATGAAGCTGTGAAGGCCTGAAAACTCCCTCAGAAGCCGGTACCTGCCTACCGGTTTCGGACCCAACTGAGGGAGTAGTATCCAAAGGTCCATTCCCTGGCAATTCTGAAGGACCCATCAGCTCCACACTGGAGTTGGTACAGGCAATTGGTTCAAAAGAGGTGGAAGATAGGGGCTGCAAAGGCACCTCACTGACGACCGACGAACCAGCAACTGGCAATAACTGAGTAATATCCTCTGCTTTGGACCTCGGAGGCCTGTCTTTATCTTTGTGCCTCATACACACACCAGAAGCTGGAAAAGAATCCGAAGACATATTATAATTAAACCTTTTACCAAAATAGTAGAAGGCAAAGTTATACCTACGCCTAATAGTACGCTGATTAAATCTAGCACAAAACCCACAATTAGCAACGTCGTGGTCAGGCCCAAGCAGGGAATACAATAAGAGTGAAAATCCCTATGAGGTATTTGTTTCCCACAAGAAATACAATTATTAACTTTTACTGACATCTGACTGGAGAAAGAAAAAGACCTCCCCAATGGGGTACTTATAAAACGAAAAATCCAGGAAGTAAATCCAAAAACAGGCAGGAGTAGGCCGACCGGCATCAGCAAACTGCTCAGGGCATTGCGCGGCAAGAAAGACTGGGGTAATGGCATCGGCTGAGGTCTTTATACTTCTGGCGCATTGACATCAGGATAAAAGTGACCTCAGCTGACGCCCAATCCAGACTTTGGGATTATGGCCGATCGAGGGCTGCTGCTGGCAGGAAGAACCCTACAGTCATGACTGCAACAGTGAACCACGAAGGATATCATATGTATCTTAGCCGTAATGTCACATAACTCAACAGCAATTTCCACCCAAGTTCCTCCCCTGGGTCAGTAGTCACTATAATAACTATGCATGTACAGGTTTTTCATTGTATGTATGTGTATGTGTTTCTCTGTGTGTGCACATCCAGATATTCATACGTGTGTGTGTGTGTGTGTGTGTGTGTGTGTGTGTGTGTGTGTGTGTGTGTGTGTGTGTGTGTGCATGTATGATATATATATATATATATATATATATATATATATATATATATATATATATATATATATATATATATATAGTTTGAGCCTTCCAAAAGGGAAAGATAATACGGCAATGCAAATTGATGTATTTTCCTGGGTTAAACAGTGTACCTGTCTTTTCCTGGGTTAAACAGCGTACCTGAGAATGTGAGTGCAACTGGGTATAGTCCTTCATGATACCCAGCTCATCATGCTGACCCTAACAATGCTAAATTTTTTGGTGTGCTTAAATTATCACATGGCAATGGTGCCAATTCATATTTGTAACTGCTCCACAACAAAGAGCATTAACTAAGTTAACATTCTTTCTTTGGCTGATAGTCATCGTTTTGTATTTTGGCAGAGGCAGTACTGAAGCCAAGCTCCCATGCCCATTAGCAATAACATCCAAGTGCAAAAGGTCTTTAATAAGTAATGATAATGACCCTCTGTTAAGCATGTGAAAGACTGTTTCAAAATATGGCAACAGCCACAGTTTAATACTGTGACTCACACCTTCCTTAGTCAACATATCAACTCACCATGAGTTCAGACTGCATTCTGTAAATCTCCATTTAGTTTGTGTGTATTACATCTTTGTGTTTATTTCGTTTATGCTTTTTTATCCTATTCCTAGTTCTGGTGCTACAATAACTGTTTTTCTTCCCATCATTGCAAAAAAATGTATATCTTCCATATGACACAGTAGATCTCCCAAAACTACTCTGTAGCCCAGTATACTTAAATAATCAACCACAAAACTATTAAACTGGATTATACTTAATCTTGGTATTTATCTTATTACTGCCAACAGAATGGAAAGCACTACAACTGCTACCAAGTAATGGATACAGGCTCAGACTAAATTACATTATTAATGGAATACCTGTCCTCTGGAAAAGCAATTCATTTGTCAAGTCACATATGTATTATTTATCTGTATTTAATTAATGTAAAGGTCTAATTTAGAAAAGTATGTCTTCAGCAGTGGTTCAGGGAAAAAATGTCCCCATTGTAGTTGGTGTTAACGTCAATAAAATAAAAAGAAAAGCACTGTAGTGCAATAAAATAATAATATGTTCAGATTAAAATGACATATAATACAGTTCAAAACATTTATAACAAGTGCGTCATCATGAATTCTATTTACATCTGTATACATACAGTTAAGAAAGACTAAATATCTGTATTTACAGAACAGCTTTTTCAGTTATAAATAATCATCATTGCCTTGACTTCCAAGACAAAAAGCAGTTACTGCTTAGAAGTTAAATACAAAGAGCAGAATCCTTTGAGGATTTCAGAGGTGTGACAGAACACTGAGAAAATGTATATCTTTTGAGGGGACTAGAACTGTCCTTTGACAAAGAAAAGTGAAGTGTGCATTAGTATGGGCAGCATATGTTATAGTAAATTATATACCAAATCTGCAGTGACATCACCATCTATGAATATTGATGGATAGAGATTTAATCAATATGTTAATAGCATGAATCTACTATAGGTTCTCATGTGCCATTAGCTTCTGATTCATTTGCTCACTGCAAGTACCAATCCTTCCAGCAACTTGATCTTACTTCATCTTTTCAAACACCCAACCAGAAGCATAATTCTAACCCTAAAAATCTCACCTGCTCCCTAACCCTAATGTCAGAGATAATATCCTAACTCAACTTCTAAAAGTCTCTCTCCCTCCCCAACCCTAATCTCAAACCTAACTGCATTAACCTAAAACTCCCAGTAACTCCCCAGTCTAAATGTCATACCTCTTTCCCCTAAACCTAATACTCACAGGACTGGGGGTCAGTATAATATTAAGGTATTTACCTCACAGTCACAAGGTAGAGGGTTTGATTCTCACCCTTGAAAGGGAAATAGGCTAGGCTTAAAATTGCCCACAAGAGCAGTTAACCTAGTACCTACATATGAACCTATGACCCTCTGAAAACCATAGCTCTAAACCCAAACCTCTACTCCATAACCCAAGAGATAAACCAGAACTCCATTCTGCTCCTAACCCTAATCCCAAATAACAATCCCTAAATCTAACAATAAAACTCCCTTTAACTCTTATTTATTCACCACAGCTCAAATACCTATTTGAATAGCAATCTATACAGGCTGCCTAGAAAATAGGTACCTGGCTGTGAAACTATAGTTCTCAAATAGCAGGGACTCAAGCAACTGAAGTACAACCTAATAGTATAGAAAACTTATTATAAACAGTTTTTTTTGTCAACTTTCTAGTTTATCAGAAGCGCTGAGAATGCAGTTAAAGAATCAATTTTTTCCATAGCCTTTTAAAGCATTTTATTAATGGGTGCTTTGTCATGGCTGAAGATTTGGTAGGTGTTTTTCCATGGACTAAATATTAGTGAAGCAAAGGTAGATGCAGCAAAGTGAGCAGATATTTGGAGCATTGAGGTACTGAGAATCTGATCTAAAAATATGTGGCAGCAAGTTCCAATGAAAATAATGTTTGTGTATCTTTCTACCTTGAATAACACTCAATGTATAATCCTTAGAGGGGAAGCAGTTAGAAACTTGCTGAGTTGTAATTAACTACTTTCTCTAAAGTAGTGCAATGATAGATTTTTTTGTTGGAAGACTGATGACAAATTTGGTCATCCTTTAATATGCTTTGAAAATTGCAAAAACATTTGTTACAAGCATACAAAATAGGTAGGTATGTGCTGCAGTTATTCCTGCCTCATTGGTAAAAAGGGTTTTGGCTAAGTAGAGAAGCCCTAGGCCTGGATTCATGAAGGCCTGCTAGCTGTGATAAGCTTATGCGAGTGCCCAGCAGTGGTGACCAAGCGGTTTGCCAATCACGAAGCAGCAGTACATGTCACAGCTAGCTGCAAAATAAGAGTTCTCAGCAAAATATGCAAATGAAAATAAAATCAGCTGTGCTGCATGCTAATGAAACAAAAAATCATGCCAGAGTAATTCAGAAATGTATAAAACAAGGGCAAACATGCCGTGCTTGCTTTAGCTCTGAATTCCAACACATGCTAGAATACAGCCACCAGAAAATTTTTAAAAAATGTTAGCAGTTTCCTCAGCCATTATAAATCTATATATGCAACAGACTGGCATACAAGATGTTGTCCCTGCTTTCAGACATCACCCTAGAAGGTTAACCTACCATGGACTACATGAACTTAAAATACTAGAGTGCTATATGGTGGATATGGATACCATATATCAAATATTGGACATTTGCAATGACTGACAGATGCAGCAAATGGAGATATCAACTGAGGCAAATTCTGGGAATTGCAGAGATCTCAGCCCAGTAGAAGCTAAGGCATGTTTACCCTTACATATTTTAGCTAACAGCGACATTTCAGTAACCTGCAGGAGACACGATGGGGATTCACAAGCCACAGCCTCAAGAATACTGCACCAGTTCCTCAATGCAATGTTTCAAGGTGTGGGGGAGCATATCTGGTTTCCAAGTACTACAGAACAGAGAGCTAAGACCATGAAAAAATTCTATGCCAAAGCCCATTTCTTTGAAGTATTTGGGGACATAGACTGCACCCACATTGAAAAAAAAAAACACAAGCCCCAGTTGGTGAACTGGGAAAAAGGTATGTGAACAGAAACAGGTATCACTCCATCAACTGTCAGGTGGTCTGTAATGCACTGGGTATCATCTTTCATGTGTGGGCAGGCCATCCCAGCAGTTTCCATGACTCTCACATATGGCATAATTGTGACCTATACCTACGATTTTCAAAGGAGACTTCCTTAATGGACATCTTGTGGGAGATGCAGGATATTCACTAGAACCTTGGCCCATGACTCCTATAAGAAATCCACACAACTCACTAAGCAAGGTTACAACACTCCATATTCACAAGCTAGCAGTATCTTAAACCAGGTATTTGGCCTGCTCAAATCATGATTCTGCTTTTTGGATACACCTGGAGATGGCCTGCAACATGACCTCTGTTAAAATACTTGCTGTCTATTTCAGCTTACATAATATAATACTTAGAAAACAGTTACAACATGGCCCACCAGTACATTAACTACTGTTCCCAGCACCAGAGACAAAGGCATCCTGCACAAATGAGGGGTCAGATGAGGCAAATGGAGGTGTGGACAATATGCCATGGTACTAAACATACCTCTTCATTTAATTAAGAGATAGGCAGATGCAAACAGTAACACCGAAGCATACAACCAAACTAGGCTTTGGTTACCTGTGCAATGGCTAACTACTGTGAGCATCAGATATATGCAGACTAGGATGTTCTCAGCAGCAGTAATGAAGGTAAGTGGTGAACCTGTAATGAATAGATACTAAAATACATAAACAGAAGCAAGCATTAAGTAAAAATAAATGATATCTATACAGGAATGTCACAACAATGACTGATATATACTGCTAGTGGAGACACCAAATATAATGCATTCAAATACTGCACACGTATTACTTGCCTCTACTATTGTTGTCATGCTTTCTATCAAGCATACGCAGAACCATGTCAAACAAACCCACAGGGGGTAGAGCAACATCAGCATCATCTGCACATGTATATGATAAAGAAATCTCTACAACCTTATTCGTATATAATAAAAGCAAATAAATGAAAACAAAAATAACTGCTTGAGGGTCTACAGAGGAATGAAAACCTTTTTGCCTAAAATATGCATTGCCTGCTCACTATGTGCATCAGACATAAGCAGATCTTGTCAGATGCCTCAGCAATGGTCAGGGAAGTCTGAGCATCATAAGCACAGGGGATGCAAGCTGTACTACACAACTACTGCTATTTACTACTACTATCTACTACTAGTACCAGTACTAAAGTTACACAGACTAAACAAAGGTGAAAATTATTGTGCATCCTAATGAAAATCTGTTCTTTGATGAAACAAGCATTATCTGGCCACTCTGTGCATCAGACATAGGCAACCCTAAACCACAGATTGTGCCAAGGGCAGGATCATCTTCATTTGCACAGACTGTGTGTATGTGGGGGTGGGAGAGTGGGTGGAGGTTTACAGCATGGTGGGATGGACACAGAACTGTGCATGAGTGTGAGAGATGAGATCATGACAAATATGTACTCTCACATTCAGTCTCCAGTTGTAATGAAATCCATTTTGAAATGTCTGTGTGTGTGTGTGTGTGTGTGTGTGTGTGTGTGTGTGTGTGTGTGTGTGTGTGTGTGTGTGTGTGAGGTACTATGGTCAATGTGATGTGTAGTCTGTGGGTTAGCAGGGACATAGCCACAGCATTTGTGCCAGCACTATGCCCTGGTATCCTGTATAGATGTGAGCCGTGCATGGCAGATGATGAAGGTATTGGTGCATGACTCTAACCTCATGAACTACCTCTGCCAGGAGTTGCACTGCTTCTTCCATGACCTCGAAGTTGGAGTGCTACCTGAAAGAGAACAATGTCTTCTGGATGAGCTATCATCAGAACTACATCCATGACTAAAATCACATGGATGGCAACATTTGGATGTGAACACATCCACCACCATTGTAAAAATGGAAGTAGTACCACTCCAAGAGTGGAATCTGTCCCTTCCATGTCCACATCAGCTGGCATCTAACAATGAAGCCACAGGCTAGCCTCATTGATGCTAACCCCCAGCGGATGATCCAGAACAGGCACTGCACAGTCCAGTGTGTCAGTTATCTTGTCCAAAAGTCACATAAATGGTTCATGCAGTCTCATATGTCAGAATGCACAACTTGTAGTAGTCAAACTAACTCTTCCGAGGCCCTGGAGAAACTTGCCTGTGCCTCTGCTACACCAACCTCAGAAGGAAGGTGGTAAGCCTACCTCCTCTGAGCATCTCTACCAACACCCCTGTGTGACACTTCACCCTTGCTATGGCTAGGGGGAGATTTGCACAACTCTGCAACTATGTACTCATACTACTTGATCAAACATGCACCCATCAACCTGTTCACTCTCAGCTGGGTCTGTGTCATGGGTATGTGTAGGCATAATGATTGCATCCACACTGTGGGGAGGGGGTGTGATAGCTTCAATGTCCATATTAGACCTACCCTCTGCAACCCCAGACTGTACCCATTCATCATCGCTATCATCATCAGAGGCTACCAATCCGCCAACAGCAGATGGAGGTCCGCACTGCTGGTGCCAGAAAATACTTCATCTGTAAATACATAAAAAATAAATAAATAAATAAAAGAAATAGAAACATTAATACAATATAATACCTACACCTGAATAAATCAAACACACCTGCAAATGCAAATAATCTTAGAGAAAAATACATATAACTAATACCAAAAAGGCATGCCCATTCCATGTACAGGTGTTCACTGTACTTCAAAGCCAGATGTCTCTAGACACGCAAATTTCAGTTGATAGAAGTGCTACAAGAATGCAACATCATAGAAATTGTAAAGATGGTTGTACTTTATATATTTAAATTGCATAATTGGAGCATTACTAGTGGAAATCCCCTGATTCTCCTCCCCCTCTTCCCCACCATCCAGCACCATTCTGTAAAATTCTTCCAAGCTGCCTGAATCCCTGACAGCTGACAGAACCTCCTCCATTTTTACTGAATGGTGGTTCAGTAGATGGCCCATCCCCAGTAGCACTTAGCTCCTGTGCTACAGCCTTTGCTCTGTTAGTAGCCTTTTAATGATTTCAGTGGCCCTTCATTGGACCATTAGATAGTCATGGTCCTAACCAGCCACAGCACCGACGCCATTAGCTACCTGCCACCAGATGCAGTCACTGAAGTGCTTGTTAGGGAAATGTGTTTCTAGGAGCAGTGCCCCATCGATATGCAGACCCTATATTATGACCTCATTCTTAGCATCTGTGAAGGGGATTTTTCATGAGGATGATCATTTAATTTTGGATTTTGGAGCCCCGATCACTGTTGTGTTAGAAGAAAAGCATTTATATTAGACAAAAACAGCACACCTGGGGGCAGGAGGGTAGTACAGGCTGTTATAGGGTGCAGTATATATCAGTATGCAGTCATCAATTAATATCATATAAATCAGTCTACAAACAACAATACAAGCCTTGTAGTATCCTCATATGAATTCAGCCCCCCAAAAGATAAAAGTTATAACCACAGAAGAAAGCAAACCTATTTCATGTAAGTACAATAATATTTATTTATTTATTTGTGTATGTATGTATGTATGTATTTTTTTATTTATTTATTTTATTTAACATTTGTTTACTAGGATAGTCCGGCTGGACCACCAGTGTCCGTCTTCAGCTGAGTCCTGGGGAGAAAAGCTCAATACATTAAGAAACTATGCAAATTATACATAGTATTATTGAAAGAGACAGTTGAGTAACATGCTGCAGGATGGCTAACAGTTTTAAGGGATACAAATTTGGAGTACAGTATATAAGTGTAACAGTTTCATAGAAAAGCATAGGTACAGTATATGTCTCAAGTAATGTCTTAGTAGAACATATTTACAATATATACAATTTATACACAAGGCAACTGTGGAGCAATTTATAAGTGTGCTACAGAGGCTTAGGGAGGAAGGATACATACAACTACTAAGCAGATAATCTAACATAAGCAGAGACATCTAATGTAACAAAAACCCAGATAATTCCTACAATTTAGGCATATTTCTAAACACCTAAGGATGTTACAATAATACTACAAAGAACTCAACATATGCATGTTTACTGTGTTGCCTAACCCGATGCAACACAAGCAAGGGGTAATTGCAGTACATAAGTGGTTATTTCAAAAACAATGCCAGGTTACACAGAACTCGTAAATAATTTATCAATACATACTATAAAGCAGTAGTTATATGCAAGATTGCATACCTTGAAACTTTTCAGACAGTTATCCAAGTATTGCAAATCAACATTGTTATCAGCAGTTTGTTTGGCAGCACTTGGGAAACCAAGCTGCATCTCTTAACATGATGGAAGTTCCATAACCCCACAATCTGCTTATATGGTTTAGATTAAGCCCTCTGAGCATGTTGAATCTGGTAGTTAGATCTCAACTCATTATCATTTCTGAATCATTTAAATCTGATCAATGCACTGGACAAGTAAACATGGGGTTAGTTCCTACACAATAATGTGCATACTTTAGAACAGTACAAGACTGGATAGTAAGAGTTTTGGCTTGGTAATGCCTTGCAAGTGTGCCTTGTTAGCAGTACTGGTTGTTCAATGATTTTGATTTTTCAGCAGCTAATAAAAAGTACATTAAGACAGATAGGGGGTGTGAGAGAAAAAAAACGTTCAAAGTAGATTTAAGTTATATTTATTGAGTTGAGTGAAACTTGATACCATTTTGTTAATATTTAATAAGAAGATTAGGTGCCTTGTCATACATGCAGTGAAGATTCATAAAGTGGATGAAACATATAGCATATATATAATGCAAAAAGGAATATTTATACTTATGGCAAACCTGAATACATTCCTTGTACAGAGGAAATACCATGAAGTAATACACAACTACAATCAGAAAGTCTTACCTTGCAAATAATTGTTTCTAGCCTCACATCCTTTTAAATCCTTACTTTGCCAGTGATAACAGTTATCTAATTGAACTATGAGAGGAAAAAGGTTAAGTTTGACAGCATGGATATAGTACAAAATAAATGTACATTTCAGAAGTACAATGCTAAGCACAAGTATTTCACATTCTTCTTTTTCATTAAAATGTTCAGGTGGTGTAACGTTCATCATATTAATGTCTCATCATAATGGCATATGAACTGTGTTCAAATCTTGTGATGGTGCCTTCTATGAGAAATTAGGGATCCATACTGTAACATTTTACTTGTATACGTTCACTTTGTTAAAAAGTCATCAAACTGATTTATGATTAACACATTTTTTGTCCTCATCCTTTGTGTGGCAGTTGGATTTGTGTATCAGTGTCTGTCAGCAATGCTCTATAGGGAATGATGGTTCACTCCTATGGCAAAAACTCAACATTTAATTAATTTTGTATGTCCAAAGAACCAGCCATCAGTTATACAAATGAGACTGGTGGTGGTGCTCCTTACTTAGCATTCTGGACATTATTAAATGCAGAAACTTAACATTTGTTTTGTTACTTCCTAAATGGCGCAATGTGTTAATGCAGTATGTCCTGACTAACAGCACAAGCAGTGTAGAGTTTGAATCCACATTAGATGTCATTCGCTTTTCTGTGTCTTAATACATCTGTGATCTTAGTTTTTTTTACTTTAAGCTGAACTACATGTGCAATGCATAATGTTAATGCTACAGTATAATTGTGTACTATGGCTAATAAACCTAATGTAACCTATGCTGCCTGCATTGCTTGCATCTCTAACAATAGTAATAACACTGCCTTGTGTGCCTGTTACACCATGCAATATATAATGTTAATGCTACAGTATAATTGTGTACTACAGCTAATAAATCTGATAATGTAACCTATATCATCTACATTGCTTGCGTCACTAATGATAGTAATAATGCACTTCTGTGTGCATGATGTAGAATAAACAGTACATGTGCAACACCATGAAGAAATAAAAGGAACAAGATAATAAAGTAGTACAATATCAAGAGCACAACACCAAATATTTTAAAACACAGGTGAACACTGCCTATGTAGCATATATTTATAATGATCAAATGTACATTGCCCTGGAATATGCTGGGGAGACCATCACTCCCTGTATACTCTGTATGACCCTTTTCCCAATATTTTGTATGCCATAAATACATAATGTCATCATTTAAAACAGCACATCACACACGTGGTCAACAATTATATTGTTTCTCGTCTTTGCATGACAGCTGTCATGAAGCACTGACAGAATTCAGGAATGACTACAGAAAACTGGTACTTCATGCACTAATGCAAAAACTCAGAAGATATTCATGCATGAGCTAAGACTTTGCTGTCAGCCTCAGAAATAAACCTAGCTTCTGCACAAGTCAGCATTTAAAATATTACAAAACGGAATGCAATGAGAACTATTTTCACATAAAAGGAAAGCTTACCTGTAAACTTGTTTATTTTCAAGCTGAGCAGGAGGGCGGAGCTGCAAGTCACCTCCTTTTATAAGCAATTTCATGAGTGTGGAGGCTTATTTTTCATAATCGCTCACATGATTGTGACGTGAGTAGTTTTCATCAGTATAGAGTCATCTGTCAGTGGCAATTCAGGTAAAGACCTGATTTTCTCTGTCTGATTATCCCAAGAATTTATAGAGTGGTGTTAAGGCAGTGTGACAGTCAACTAATATTTTACCCATGTTTGGGGCTAGCAAATATTATTGAATTTTTCACTTTATATTTTGTGACTCGGTGATCATTTGGTCCCCATAAGTAAGTAAGAAGCTATATTGTCAGGTTCCATAGATAAAGTTGCTTTAGCCTTGGTTAGCTGGGGCATTACAGTACATGAACACTGATGCTGGTTTGTTTGGTAGTCTTCCTTTTCTGGATTGATTTACAAATTTTGTTATTTATAGGGATGTCTTTCAACTTTCCATTTTTTTTTCTCAGAGTATGACTAGTGTACTTTGGCTAGTAGATCTTCACTTTATTGTCTGATCACTGGGACACTGGGAGTGATTTTATAAAATACATATAGTTACGGTTAGTTTCTGACCCTTGTCCTTCAGTTGTTCCTAGGATTAACACCGTGGTTGACAATTTGATAGAGTGCAGGCACAATATTTAATTGGCCCCAGTTAGTCCAGTTCTTTGGCTTTTCTATTTAAACATGGAGAAGTGATAGATCGGCAGTTGGCTGAGACTTTTACTTGAAAACAGAAAGTGTGCATCTCGTGCTGCAGTGGTGCAGTGGTTAGCATTGTCACCTCACAGCAAGAGGTTCTCCGATTCAATTCTCAGCTGGAGCGCCCTCTCTGTGGAGTCTGTATGTCCTCCCAGTGATCAAGTGATGTTTAAAGACATACAGGTAGGTGTGTGCATTAATGTGTGTGCCTTCTTTGAAGGTTGGGTGTCAGGCTGGCACCTTGGCACCATAAAAAAAAAGTCTACTGCCAATAATTAACAGACCAGATTTCCACTGTGGTGACCCCTAACTGGGAAAAGCTGAAAGACATTAGTTTTACTAGGTGTGCATAAGTGTCTCGTAGTTTTAGGATGTGAAGTTTGTGATTTATTGACTTGGCTTTGTTATTATGGATCTTGGGTCTAGGTCTATGCCTGCTTGAGTCATGTTGCAAACCTTGCTATAGAATGATTTTGCTGCTGGGCTTTATACATTGCAGTATTTTGAGTACAGAGTCTAATGCGGCAGCATAGTTTACCATGAGATATGATCTCTCAGTTCTTCATATTTTACCACAGATAGTTAGCAGGATAAAGAGGATAGTTCATTTCATTGTTATTGTGATATGTTCTGGAGTCCTCATACCAGAACTTACAAAGTAAACTGGTTAAACAATTTATTTATTTATTTATTTAACATTTGTTTACTGGGAATGTCCAACTTGGTACAAAGCCAATTTCCAGCAGAGATCTGGGGAGAAATGCTCCAGACGTATGTCTTTCTAATCTGGGAGGAAACCAGAACTCCCAGAGGAAACCCACATGAATGCAGGGGGGACATGCAGACTCCGCACAGAAAGTATCGCGGTCAAGAATCGAACCGGAGAACCTTTTGCTGTGAGGCAACAATGCAACTGCTGCACCACTGCGCCATCCAAAAGTAAGGGAACTTCTACTGTCAGTGGAAAAACTGGGATAACCAAGGTGCTTTGGTGCTACCTGCTTCTCACTTGATATCATGGTGGACAGGCATTACAAGGATCAGACAGCTGGGGTATTGTTAACTTAAATTGCATTTAAACCTTATGTCTATTAATTGGCACATGGCATTATGGACATGATCTAAGCTGGGTGTCTATCTCACAAAAAATTATTATAATGAAAAAATATGTAAACAAGTAAATGAATAGGGCAGCAAATAGATATAGATATAGATAGAGCTAAAGATATGAATCTAATTATGCTATACATATATATATATATATATATATATATATATATATATATATATATATAGATATAGTTTAAATATTGCTTACAGAGAAGCAAACTATCTCAAGAGGACTGGTTTTCCTTGCATAATTTAGGGCTAACTGAAGAATGAGATTTTTTTTTTAATTTGAAATCATAGACACTGTCAGTTTAGAGGCTTTAAGTTTTGTATGAGCAAGTGGTTTGATGCCATAAATGCTAACATTTCAGCCTTTGTTTCAGGTTCTTCAGCTACACATGAGATAAAAGATAAATGGCACTGGATAGCACAGGAAACACAAGGACTATTTCTTGATTTGGAAGCAGCACATCCATAATACTGAAGCTCATCTAGCAAGAAAAGATCCTTGTCAGTTTCAGGCAAAGAACCAGCATCTAAGTCCACTCCTACTAAAAAGTCAAGGAGAAGGACGAAGAAGGATTTCCCTGCTCCCTTGGGAAATTCAGCCTCACAGGTGGATGGCACTTTTGTTTCAGAAGTTAATGAAGTAAGGAAGGTTTCAAAATTGGGTAACACAGATAGGGGCAAACAGTGGATGAGTACCTGGAGGAGTTTAATTCCCTTCCTGATGAAGGTTGGGCTAAAATGTTTGATATCTCCTAAGAAAGGAATTTTGGTGGCATATCCACACAGGCAACTAGTTATGAATGAGGGGTTTCCAAGGGCTGAACACCACCATCCTCCACAACAACTCAACAGTCTGGGGATGACCCACCTGCTGTGCCTTCAAGGGGGAATACCTTGATGGACCCAGACCTTAACATTACATAGTTTTACCCCCCCATGGCCCTTATAAATGCTAATATGCTATTTCTGGGTTTGCACATCAGACCCCATGTCCCTGCAAATGTCAAAGAAAAAATCCTCAGGAGGAAGATTTTGATGACATATTTATGTTGACACAGGCGGTATTCATTGTATACTTGACACTAAAAGCCCCAAGGCAAAAAGATTTATGCAGCTCTAGCAACCATTGGGAAAATATCTCAGCCAATTTAGTGATTAGAACCTGGAACACTTGGACTTTAGGTTTTATGGTATTCATAGGCATCATCATTGAAAAGGACCCCAGTCAGGTATTACCTTCTTCTCTCTTTTGGCTGTTCCCGTTAGGGGTTGCCTCAGTGGATCATCTGTTTCCATTTCTTCCTGTCCTCTGCATCTTGCTATGCCACACCAACCACCTGCATGTCCTCTCCAACCAAATCCATAAACCTAATCTTAGGCCTTCCTCTTTTCCTCTTCCCTGGCAGCTCCATCCTTAGCAGTCTTTTCCCAATAGACCCAGCATCCTTCTTCAGGACATGTCCAAACCAACGCAATTTTGCCCCTCTGGCTTTGTCTCCAAACAATCCAGCCTGAGCTGACCTTCTACTAATCCTGTCCATCCTCAGCACACTCAGTGCAAATCTTAACATCTTTAACTCTGCCACGTCCAGCTCTGACTCTTGCCTTTTTGTCAATGCCACCATCTCCAACCCATATAACATACCTGGTCTCACTACCCTCTTCTAGACCTTCCCTTTCACTCTTATGGTACCTGTCTGTCACAAACCACTTCTGACACTCTACTCCACCCATTCCACCCTGCCTGTACTCTTTTCCTCACCTCTCTTCCACGCTCACCATTACTCTGAACTGTAAATCCCAAGTACTTAAACTCATCCACCTTCACCAACTCTACTCCCTGCATCTTCATCACTCCTCTATCCTCCCTCTCATTCACACACATTTATTCTGTCTTAGTCCTGTTGGCTTTCATTCCTCTCCTCTCTAGAGCATATATCCACCTCCCCAGGGTCTCCTCAACCTGGTTCCTGCTCTCACTACAGATCACAATGTCATCTGCAAACATCATAGTCCGCTGGGCCTACTGTCTGATCTTGTCTGTCAACCTGTCCATCACCATTGCAAATAAGAAAGGGCTCAGAGCTGATCCTTGATGTAATCCCACCTCCACCTTAAACACATCCATCACTCCCACCTCAGATCTTACCACTGTCACACTGCACTTGTACATATCCTGTACCACTCTTACATACTTCTCTGCCACTCCTGACTTCCTCATACAGTACCACAATTCCTATCTAGGCACCCTGTCATATGCTTTCTCTAAGTCCACAAAGACACAAAGTAACTTCTTCTGACCTTCTCTGTACTTCTCCATCAACACTCTCAGAGCAAGCATCGCATCTGTAGTGCTCTTTCCTGGCATGAAACTTTACTGCTGACCACTAATCATCACCTTCTTTCTTAACCTAGCTTCCACTACTCTTTCCCATAACTTCATTCTGTGACCGATCAGTTTTATCCCTCTGTAGTTACTACAGCTCTGCACATCATCCTTATTCTTAAAGATAAGTACCAAAATACTTTTTCTCCACTCCTCAGGCATCTTCTGACTTTGCAAGATTTCATTAAACAATCTGGTTAAAAACTCCACTGTCATTTCTCCTAAGCACCTCCATGCTTCCACTGTTATGTCATCTGGGCCAGCAGCCTTTCCAGTCTTCATTCTCTTCATTACTTATATTTATTCTGGCCATTAGGGAGGGTCACCACATTAGGGGAGTCACAGCTTAGTCATTGTACAATTACAGATTTTAAAATTAAAGGCCACAGATAAAACAATCAGGTGGGAACAAAGACATCCAGACATGTGGTTGAGCACCATTTTAAATACGCTGAATGTTTCTGAGAGTGACATTAAATTTAAGGGCCAAGCAGATGGTATATTGTGTTGGCTTTACATTAACAGGAGGTGTTATTGACCAGCATGCAAGTTTAGCTATTCATGCATCTCATGTGGGAAGGCCCACTCAGCATTACATGTGGGTCAAGAACATGCCAATCTACATACAGCAATACATCCCTACCTCAGGAAAATAGAACAACCTTGCTGCATAATAACCCCATTAGGAGTAAGCAGCCTTTTGGTGTCCACAAATTTAACACATCTAGGGGGAAGGCTTACCTACTAACTTTTCCACTCCTCAACCAAAACAGATAAACTGACCCAGCAGCTTTTCAACCACCCAGATAAGAAGACTACCTCCTTTATTATCAAAGGTTTTAAAAGGTTTTGAAATTGGTTCTTTGGTTCCCCTGGACTCTAGCGTGGTTAGGAATATTTCCTCTATTAAGGGTCATGAAAGTATAACCTCTATATTAATTGAGAGAGAAGTTTCATCAGGTAGGATCATTGGTTCATAGGTTGGTACTAGGCTATTGGCCCTAGGGCCTATACAAGCCTAGCCATAACAATACCCTGGCTATTTCTTAACACAGTATTTACTTCCCTGGACCCCTGGCTAGCAGGGTGACTGATGTGACCCCTGGGGTGAATTTCCTTTCTCTCATCCAATCATCAAGGTTCCTTAAGAAGAGGGCCAAAGAGGCTCTCTGCTTGACATGTATGGGCAGTCTGTTCCAGAGTCTGGGGAGTCTCTGGGTCAGGAAACTATCCCTCCAGCATGTTTTGTTCATTGTGATAACAAGGTTTAGATCCCTGGTGTGTGTGTCTCTGAAGGATTGGGATTTCTTTAAGTGTAGCATGCCAAACAGCTGTGGGTTTAACATGGCCTTGTATGTTAAGCAGAGATTGCCACTGAGTAGACGATATGCGACAGAGTATAGGTGGAGTTTTTTTAGATGGTCAGCATAAGGCATCTGCTTTAGGACTGTGATTCTTTTAGTGAGGTATTTCTGTGGCCTTTCCAGTTGTTGCAGATGTCTTGAGAAGTACATATCAAACGGGTCATTGTATTCTGTAATGGGTCTAATGAGGGATGAGTACAGTGGGACAATGACCTCCTTTTTCTGGATGAAAATCCCTTAGTGATGAGGTGTGCCACATAGAAGGATTTCCTACTGTTGCAGCAATGTGGTTATCGAAGGTGAGACCACTGTCCACCTGTGTCCCTAAGTCTCTTATCACACTTTCAGTGTTTAGTGTACTGACAACTATGTGGTAATTCATGGGTACATGTTTTTTCCCAAAGGGGATAACTATACATTTCTTGGCACTGAGCTTGACCCCAGGGCTCTGGCACCAAGCATCTGTTTCTGTAAGGCTCTTTTGTAGAATATCCACATCATTTGGGGATTTAATAATAGCTCCCAGTTTGCAGTCATCTGCAAACCTTGTTAGCCAGAGTCCCTTAGTGTTGGCCTGTACTTCAGAGAAGTAGATGCCAAACAAGAGCGGTACCAGGCCTGAACCCAGAGGTACTCCACTTGTCACTTGTCTGGAGCTGGATTTGGAGTCAGCTACTTTTACAGTGTGGGTTCTGTCAGTAAGCCAGTTGGCAACCCATCGAGTGATGTAGGGATTAATACCCAGCTTAGTAAGTTTATCTATGATTCCAGAGTGGGGGATGGTGTCGAAGGCCTTGGCATGGTCCAGATAGGCTGTGTGGACCATCTTACCCTTGTCCCAAGCTCTGGAGACTGATTTGAAGAAGTCAATCAGGTTCAGGAGACAAGATTGGCCCTTCACGAACCCAAACTGGGTGGCGTCCAGTGTTTGAAGGTTGCCAATTTCTTTGTTTATAAGTTCCATGATGATACATTCCATGGCCTTGCAGATCAGGCTTGTCAGACTGATGGGGCTGTAGTTCCCGGGATCCAAGGTGGATCCCCCCTTGTGGAGTGCAATAACTGCAGCTGTGCGCCACTCAGTGGACATGAAGCTTGATGTGAGGCTATGATTAAACATGACACTTAGGTGAGGTGCCAGTTCATTTTGTGGTTCATGTAGTACACAGCCTGGGATGTCATCTGATCCCATGAATGCTGTATTGTTAGCTTTGGAGAGTGTGTTTTTACCTGTGTGGCCATTATTACCAGAATTTGGCAATCTTTCAGTACTGAGATGGGCCCTTTAGGGGTGAGAGGGGGTGAAGTTTGCACTGAATCAATGTGCCAGGATATTGGTAATATCCTTGGGATCAGTATAGTTAATGCCATTCTGTTGTAGCTCAGAGCAAATCTGAGCATTGCCATTTAGATTCTTGACATAGCTATAGAATGCCTTCTGGTTGTCTTTGGAATGTTTGGCATTTCTATTTTTGTAACGAGCTTTGGAGGATTTTATGAGGGATTTCAGCTTCTTACTGAGGTTGGTAAGGGAGTTTTTGCATCCTGGGACTTTCTTCTTTTCTGAAACAGTTTCTTCCTTTTGTTGTAAAGTTTGTTTATGGCAAGGGACCACCAGAATGGCTTTTTTGGATGACATCATCTTGGTTCTACTGGGGATGGCACGATTCATGCACAAGTGGATGTGCTCGTACAGTGCCTTAGTGTAGGATTCAGCAGTCGAACTTTCAGTTCCTGTCTGCATGGGTGTCATGAGGTTTGTCACTTCTGACTTGAGTAGCATCAAGTTGCCTTTGGAGAAAATTTTTACAGAGGTTTCCTTACTGGGGGGTGGGGGAGGGATGTGGATGTCAAGGGTGATTAGCTTATGGTCAGGCCTGACCAACGAGGGAGTGACCATGGGTGTGAAGCATCGATTTCCCATGTTGGTAATGACCAGGTCTAGGATATTGGAGCCCCTGTTGGGACTAAGAATTAGTTGATCCAGGGCATTGGAATTTATGAATTCCAAGAACCGTTGGGCAAAGGTGTTGGTACATATGTAGTTTTCCCAGTTAATGGCAGGGTAGTTGAAATCACCCAGTATTAGGGTGTTTGGTTGTATCTTAATATTTTACAGTATGTTTAGAAAGGTATAGTGAGAATCTTGGGGCATGGTGGGGGATATGTATTAAGCTCCAATTTGGATTGTAGTCTTACCTAGTGTTAGTTGCACCTGGAGAATTTCAGATGCATTGTGTTGGGCAACTAGCCTGGTGTTGTGAATATCCTTGGTGAATATGGACACTCCTCCACCTTTAGTGTTCAGTCCTGGTTTGGTGGTCAAAAAGTATGGTAAGAGTTGTAGCCTGGTATTGCAGGGGTGCTCTCTGGAGCATTGAACCAGGTCTCAGTTACTGCACAGATATCAATGTTCTCCATTTTTAGGAGTGCCTCGAGAGATTGCATTTTGAGGTTTAGACTTTTAGCATTGAGTAGCATTACCTTCAGATTTTGCATGCTTGTACCTGTTACGGTGGTGGTTTTGTCCTTTGAACTTTGCCTAAAAAGGTGCTATAGGGGTGGCAAGAGCCTTAGCCAGTAACCTGAATCCCGGGGGTGACAGGTGCAGACCATCTCTGGCAAAGCATCGTGGTCTGTTGATCATGTCATCAACCCATGTTGGCCCCTTTTCATAACCCCTGTCCTACTTTGAAAATTTCCCCCATAGGTTTGGTCCCTGAAAAAAAAGAATATGAATTTAATTTGATTCACCACCTTTCTTAACCTGTTAGACTGTCAGTCAATAAATTCATCATTAAGGACCAATCAAAAGTGCGCTATGCTTCACTCAAACAATTGGCCCAGGTCGTCATGCATTACTCAGATCCTTGGATGTGTAAGCTGGACATCCATTTGGCTTTTCACCCTCTTCCCATCACATGAGAGGACTGGCCCCTGTTAGGTTTCCAGTTTGAAGATAAATTCTTCTTTGCTATGGTGATGCCCATGCAATGGTCGGTGGCTTGTGCAACTTTTGAAGATTTCAGTTTGGCCCTACATTGGTGCTAGCAAAAAAAGGCACCTTAAACAACAGTTCACTATCTCAATGATTTTCTGATAGTAGGGGAAGGCAAGGATGGGGCAACTGAAGGGATCTCAAAAGTCATAGACATTTGTTCTAGTTTGGGGGTACCCTTGGTTGAGTCCAAGTTGGAAGGGCCAAGTCAGTCTTTCTTATTAGTTATTATTATTTTTAATATTTATTATTTGCTATTATTAATTCCTAAAGATATTAGTTGACATTCCAGAAAAGTCATTTATGCTACCAGTGAGTAAGTTGAATCAAATCAAATGCTCAATTAAATACCTCTTAGGGGTTTGCAAGCCTTGTGTAGGGAAAGTAATGCAACTCCATGGGTCATTGAATTTTGCCTGCAGGGCCATTGCTCTGGGCAGGACCTTCTTAGATTCAATATTTAATTTATTGTAGGTCAGTAAATCCAAGCACCACTCGGTACATTTAACATCCAGAGTTATGGAAGATTTTCAGCTGTGATATACCTTTTTTACCCAGTTTAAAAGAGTGTCACGTTGACAACTGTCATGGGCCTCATCTAGGGACGTACAGCTATGCACAGACACAGCGGCAGGCTTTGAGATGGGTGGGTGTTTTTGAGGTAGTTGGTTCGTCGGGGAGTGGCCTAAGTCCTGCTCTGATGAAAGAAAGAAAGATATTACTGTCCTAGAGATTTTTTACATTTGTGTCACTTCTTTGGTGTGGCATGACAATTTGCAAGTTAGCAGAATGTCCTTTCACTCAGACAATAGCGCAGTAGCTCATGCCCTGAACAAGCACTCTTCCAGGTCCAAATGAGTTCACTCACTCATTAGGTTACTTGCTTTGTTGTCTCTCTCCAGCTGATTTATTAATTGCAGAGTGGCTAGGGTAGCCATTCAGATTGTTTTCCAAGTGACTGAACACAAGGACCTAGAAAAACCTGATAGAGAGTTTTATAACCCAATGGACTTTTCCTGAACAGTGTATTTTTTTAATTTATTTTTTTTTATTCAGTTTGGACACTACTTTAGCAGTTGAGGAATTCTTCAAATATGTTTTTTGATTTACAGTTTCTGTGGGTTCTTGAGCTAATCATAGTTTGTAAGAGGCCTTTGTGGGGGTAGTATTGCATGGCATGCCAGTTGGTGGCTGACTTCCATCATTCCCTCTCTTCTGTTCCCCTTACCTGTATTTCAGCAGCTTCTCCATGGTAGTCAGGTTGCTTTGAGCATTAAGCCTTGAGTAAGCCCAAGTGGTCATTCTAAGCAGGTCTGAGGCAGCTTAGGTTACATACCTGGACCCTAAACTTTAAATGGAATGGAATTGGTTACACCAACCAGCAACAGGTTCAAATGTTACAGTCTGGTTATGATATGATTTATGGTTGTTTCTGTTATGGCATCAGTCTTCTTCTTCTTCTTCCAGCTTTTTCTCAGTTAGGGGTCGCCACAGCGGATCACTTGTTATGGCATCAGTAATGATATCAAATTTAATCAGTAAATAGACACAAAGGCATACAGTACAGGGTGTCTTCATTAACTCAGCTTTAGACTAGAAACATATTTGCCTCAAATTCTTACTCCAGTAGAGGAACACCATATAGTACAACAGTTATTGGGTTGTTAGAAGAACGTATATGTCCACTCTTACACAAATTTGTATTCCATAACTTATACCCTTAGAATGTCACCTCCCCTATGGCATTAACAGTTAATACACCTTGTTAAGAACTACATTTTCCTTTTTATCATAGTTTCATTTCCAAGGTAGTGTCACTCCAACTTTATAAATGTTCATGTGATACAGAAACAAAATGTACATAAGGACAACAAAGACTAACAGCAACAATATCATGGTGATGATTTCATATTTGTGTCACACTGCACATGTTATGAATGCTGTAAACCATCCAAGACTACATGTCCAGAGGTAGGAATATATCCTTTTAAATGTAACTGAGATATCAACATTAACCAGCATTTGCCATAATTGCTGTGGTGCATGTATGTATACTTATAGCACGCATGACCAAATCTTGTTGCCATGTTTCTCATTTAATTGCCCATTTCTGTGCTTTTCTGCCATGCAAATGCAGTTGACTAGCTTGTCCATTGTTGTGTACAGGCTGGTGCAAATGAGATCTGATTTAAGCACCAATTACCTGCCATTTTTCCTGACATTTTTAAGAAGACATTGCATTGGTTTATAAGTTCATAGGTGTATACTAGTCTAATGACCACCAGGAGCCCTTAAAAGCCTAGCCATCCTACCCATGTATGACCCACAAATTTGATTTATATTTGATTTATGGGGGGTGATTTACTGACTACCTCTGTCCATCAGAGACATAGGGACCAGACCAGGGGTGAATTTCTGATTACTCATCCATTGGTCCACGTTATACCTAAATAGGGATAAGAAGAAACTCTGCTTTACATGGATGAGGAGCCTGTTCCAGAGAATGGGGAGTCTCTGAGAAACATATTTGCCACTACAACATGTCCTATTTATATTGCAAGCAAACTTTGGTTCTAATATATTAGTTCTGATGCTGTTTGTTTTGTGGATGTGCAAATGATTCATCAAAATAGGGTCCAGGGATGCCCTGTATACCAGGTAAAGATCACCTCTCAGACGTCTGTATGATACGGAGTAAAGAGAGAGTGATTTGTGGCAATCAGCACAGGATATTGTGTTTACTCCCTGTATTGTTTTTGTAAGGAACCTCTGTGGACATTCTACTTGCTGTATGAGTCTTGTCAGTTACGTAGCAAGGAAGACATTGTACTCTATAATGGGTCTGATGAGGACCAAGTACAGTGGTATGATGGCCTCTCTGAGCCTAGATGCCATGCCCTTGCTAATAAGCTGGGCAACACAGAAGGATTTTCTTACTACCTTGGGCATATTTATCAGTCAAAAGCTAGGTTACTCGCCACACAAGTTCCCATATCCCTGACTACTGAATCAACTTTTAAGAGTGTTTTATTGGTGATGTAGTTACTGGAGGTGGCAGACATCCCAAAAGGTAGTAGAATGCATTTCATAGAATTGAGTTTTAAGCCATGGCCTTGGCACCAACCATTAGTCTGCAATAGACCTTCGTGAAGGATGTTCTCATCTTAGGGGTATTCAGTGACTGCTGCCAATTTGCAATTATGTATGAACTTGTTTAGCCAGAGGCCTTTGACAGTGACGTTTGCATTTGATAAGTAGATGCCAAAGAGGAGTGGGCCTAGCACAGAGCCCTGGGTGACTCCACTGGTGACTGGCCTCTTTGTGGAGATGCCCTCACTGATTCTAACTTCCTGGATACCATCAGTGAGTCAACTAGCTATCCAGCATGTCAAAAAGGGGATAAAAGGGTTTATACCTAGTTCCATAAGTTTGTTGACAATGCCAGAGTGGGGTATTGTACCAAACGCCTTAGCCAGTTCTAGGTAGGCAACATGCAAAAATTTTCCCTCATGCACTGCCTTACTGTCCTTTTCAGAAAAGTTCACCAGATTCTTTAAGCATGTATTTCCTTTGACAAAACAAAACTGGGATGGAGCCAGTGTCAGGAGGTCTCTGATGTCTTTGATGATAATTTCTGTGATAATTATTTCTATGGCTTTGCAGATAAGACTAATCAGACTCATGGGTCTGTAGTTTCAGGATAGGTTGAAGGTCCTCCCTTATGAAAGTGGATGACAGTAACAGTCCTCCATTCACATGGAACAAAGCCTGTTCTAAGACTATAGTTAAAAAATTATTCCAGGGGTCCTGATAAGTTGTATTTTAGACTATTCAGGTGGCATCCTGAGATGTTATTGGGATCCATTGAGGTTGTGTTCTTTGCTTTAGAGAGTGCAGCCAATACATTCTCCCTAGTTGTAGTTGAAGGGGTTATTTTTGAGGGTAATATTGGGGGGATTGTTGATGGTAAGGGGGGGTAAATTTGGAACTGAATTTGTCCACTAACAGGTTTATATATCAGCAGGCTCAGTGAATGTGGCACCATTCACCAGCATTTCAGCTGACTTTGCCTGACCTAATTAGCTCTATTAGTTGCCTATTTACTTTGATGAGAGCACTTTATATTTATTGAATTTACTCTTCCTGATTTTTGCCAAATATTTTGTTTCCTTTTGTTGTATAGCATGTTTAATTTGGAATACCTGAAAAATATGGCTCCACAAGTATGGCAAGTGCAACCGGCCACACTAATATAATCTCAAAACAAAAAGATGGCCAGCACCAAGATAGTGGAAAAAACTTTCATTTATTCAATGTGGCAGCATCATCCAGGGTGATGTGCAAAATACAATATCCATAAAAAATATCAGACCGGTTTCGGCATAACCTGCCTTCCTCAGTAATAACAAATTAATGAATGAAACAAACACATTATAGACATCAAGTCACAAGCATAAATGCCTACTATTGGTTAATTACAAATGTTCATTTAAGCCTGGGGTAAATAAGCCCCCTAATTTAATTATCCAACTTTTCTCCTTTTGGTTTAGTATTGTATGCCAGCCCATCTTGTTATCGCTCTCACCCTCAATACGATCAATAATAATAAATCTGAAGTGTGCTGAGCCGTGTTTCACTGAATGCTTATATAAGGCACTAGAGACCATTTTATTCCTAATGTCATTCATCACTCATGCTCAGATATATGAATATGCAAGGGCCGGGAGGTTTGACCAACATAAAAAGTGGAACATGTACAAGTTGCCAAATAAATAAGCCAATCCGTACTACAATTCCCAAAAAAACTAATGTCATATACAATAGCTGGGCTTACTTCTGGTAGGTACAACAAACTTTTTGCAGCCATTAACATGATTAGACATAGACTCTGAGAGCAGTTCAGCATAGGCTGGTGTGTTCTCAGGGTTTGGAGTGGCTTTGAATTTTGAAAGCCATCATTTAATAACAATTAATTTGCCTTGAAATAGCTCCTAACCATTACAGGGCTTAATGGCATTACAGAGTGGGAGCATGACACATTGGGGTGTGCAGCATTCTCCCATATTTATAAGCACAAGGTCCAGTATGTTGGAGCCTCTGGTGGACATATTCCTTTTGGTCAAGGTTGTTTTATTTATGAAGTCCAGGAATCTCTGTGCCTATATAGTTGAGACCAGGTATATCATCTTTTTGTACAGAGGTATAGTTAAAGTCTCCCATGTGTTGGGTATCACATTTGATGGTAAGTGTCTCCAGTAGGTCCAGCTATGCATTGTGACCTTCTTGGAACATGGAGGGTGACCTATAACTGTCTAGGATATGGTAGGGGATTTTATCTATGGTGATCTGCACATGGAGGAAATCCAGCACATCATCCTGTTTGACAAACTTAGAGGTATGCTTGTTATTGATGCATATTGAGATACCTCCTTCCTCAGCCCTTATCTGTGCAGCTACTGGTCTAAGAGTGTGGAAGGCACAGAAACCATGCACTGCCAGGGTACTCTTAACTGCTCCTGGCATTGAGCAGTAACACATTGAGGTTCAGTTGAGTTGGTTTTGCTGTGTCAGTAGATTTGTCAATTTGGCATAGGTTGGCAATGTTGAGGGTAGTGCTCCATTTAGAACACAGAAGTGGTATCAGGAGGAATGAAAGATTTTTTGGGTTCCTTATTAAACATTATATCTGAAGACTACTGCAGGGTGAGTATACAGGGTCACAATACAAGGATGAGGCTTGGAATAGCTTAACCAAGGATGTCACCTGTACAAATAGACATCCAACATATGGGTGAACAATGCTGTCACCATTACCAATATATTGGCTTAAGAGGTGAAACAATGGACCTTCTTAGCTGATAGAAGGAATATTACAGGACCCACAACGCACCTCAGTTCTGTAAGTATATTGGCCCATAAACAGAGAATACACTACCAAAGCATGTAAACACAATCAAGAGTTCATTACTTTTTATTTCTTTTTCTGTTATGTGTAACTTCTGCCAGATTAAAGGAAAGAGGTTCAGCAGGAGACAGTGCAATGCCTCAGGGAGGTAGTGGGTAACTGAAATTCAGGTATGACTGATTGCCATTTCCTAATAGCACTGATTACACAAATAGGTTATCAATTTTCTGGACATCAGTCCAAAACTGTTTGACAGAGTAATACATGACCGTGAATACTTTACTTATTCAAAGTGCACATACCTGCACAAAGAGCTTATGCAGCATTGTATTGGTCAATGGTTAAGTGAATGTCGAAATTACTCTGCATGACCTAATACTTATTATTCTGAAATAAGTAAGTTACACTACCATTCACTCAGTTCTTATATACATTTAATGAAATGTACTGCATAGACTAGCCTTCCTATAGTTGCACTTTTTTTCATAATATTTATAATAGTAATAGGAGATTAACCTTTAGTGTGACAGAAATGTGTGGTCTCACAGTCATGTGGCTGTGAAAAATCTAAAAATGTATGTGAAATATGCAGTGACTGAGATATGTTATAATTATATGACGTTTATTATATTTTTCTGTGTAGTCTGTCCCTCAATCCCCTCTCTCCCTCTCCCTTTCAATTACATTTTGACTATCATTTCTGCTGCAACAAAACCATCAGCATGGGCAGCTAGACCGGCCACAGTGGTTCAGACCACCAGCTCTTCACAGGTGGCTGCAATGGTACCACCACAGGAAGCGCAAGTACCCAGCACCTCTGGTTCACATCCTGGCATATTTAACTCCAAATCCCCTGTACTACCAACACCAGCTGCATCAGGTAGCTCTGCTGAGGATGCTGGTTCAGTGGTACCCACTGGTAGTAGCGCCAGTTGAGGTGGTGATTAGGTCACCCAAAAAGAGATGAAAGGACTGGTGGAGGAAATCATGGAGAGGGGGCTCAATGGCTTCCTCACCTGGATGGAAAGTAGCCTGCAGCAAATCTCAAAATAGCTTCCCAAACCAGCACTGCCCCAGATCTCTGAGACAGCAGGCAGTGATGACAGTTCTGAGGTTGAGGATTAGATTCCCATTGCATTCAGCCTGGCTGGAGATGTGCCTCCAAACTCCCATACCTATCCCCAGTCATGGTGTCCCCCAACATTTTGTGCCCATCGTCATCACTGTCTGTCTTATATGTCCTGTATGTTTGCATCTGCTATCTAATCTACCCAACATACCTGTCCCTCTAATTCCTAAATACCTTCTCCAACTTTCTTCTCTCTTAGAAAGAAAAAAAAAAGGATAATGGCTCCTATCTCACAAAAAATGACCGTATACATTGACCTCCACTTCGCATGTGTGTGCATGACACACTTTATTTGGTCCAATCAGTCAATCAGCATTATTAAGGTTTTGTTACACATCCTTTATGATGTGACTGTCCAAAGTTATCAAATTCTTTGTACAAATGAAATGTTAGCTTGTGAGGAAATGGATAGCTATGATGCTCTTCCATCACCATCCTGTACATTCCTTAAGGATTCCCCCAGTGTCCTACCCTCTGTTTGCTCCTTATTTTTATCACTGTCTTACCAACCCCATTTCACACCTTTAATCTGGTCAAAAAATGTATTTACATACCTCACATATGGCCATAAATGGCCCATAAACAAAAATCTTTTTTTCTGCATTCAGCATTTACAAAATGCTTGGCTTTGGGCAGCACTGGTACCCATACTTACGTAATGTAACTGCCTTCAGCTGCATTCATAATGTGTTCCTTGCATCACTATGATTGGACCCGATGCATGACAGAATATAATACTTATATCACTATAAGGGGTCAGTCATTATTATAACAGGCTTGAGGGTTTTATGAATCCTTGATGGGATGTTTCGGTTATTGGTACTGTTGTGAAATATGATTAACACACTGTCCCTTCCTTCATACGTTTGTCATTGTCCATTTCACTGTGATTTCTGCAAGCTGAAATGTGACTTCTTTTTTGGTGGGCACAGGCCTACAGAATTTTGAGTAAGATTTCCAGGTGTTTGAATCAGCATTTTGCACACATTGTGTAACTTCTTCTTCTTCTTCTTCTTTCAGCTTTTTCCCGGTTAGGGATCTCCACAGCGGATCAGCTGTCTACACATGATTGGCAGTGGAGTTTTACAGTGTCAAGTTGCCAGCCCGGTGCCCAACCTTCCACAGAAGGCACACAAATGCACACACTCACACCTAGGGCCAATTTAGAATGTCCAATCCACCTACAGCATGTCTTTGGAATGTGGGAGGAAACCGGAGCACCCGGAGGAAACCCACACGACCACAGGGAGGACATGCAGACTCCACACAGAAGGCACCCCAGCTGAGGATCGAACCGGAGGACCTTTTGCTGTGAGGCGGCAACGCTAACTGCTGCACCACCGTGGCCGCCCTGCACACATTGTGTAACAATTTTCTTTATTATACTATTTTGCCTTGTGAAGCAGTAGATGACTTAATGAATGAATAGATGTAGTAGATGAAGTAATAGATATGTTGTTCTCACATTGATATCATGCTTATTCCATAATTTCTCTACCAGTATTTTCTCCTAGGCGTGTTCCCTATTTTCAACACTGTCATGAAAACATCATTTCAAAGTTTTAATCATGTCAAAAATTAGATTCACACATCACACACATGGCTATAAATAGTTTAGAAAGAAAAATGTATATTTCTGCTCTCATAATTTGCATATAGCTAGGCATCAAGCATGCACTAATACTTTGCTACTGGTCTCATAAATGAGCTTAGCAGCAGTGCACTTCAGTAAGAAATTGTGAGAGACCTTAAGTCATGTCATTGGCCTCTATTAGTTGTATATGGATTACTGGCTTATTGTTTTCCAGATATGAGGAATCAATTATAATACAGCCTGTATACTTCTGTAATTGAATGAGTGTGGCAGTGTCCCACATTACCCTTCCAAGTGTGTCCCATTGAACTGGTAGAATTACAAACATATTTACAGAGTAATATTAATGAGTACAGTGTATATGTTTTGCATACATACCTTGTAAATACCTTGCACACTGTACAAACATCACAGAGACTTATCTATAATGCACACATAAACTCAAGATGTGCATGTGATAATCTGGAGATTAGCAGTTTGACTGCATGGGTGGCACCTCACTGGTTAACATCTGAGACTATCACCCAACACATAACTGTTCAATACACCTTAATGTGACACACACACACAAATATATATATATCTATATCTATATCTATATATCTATATATATATATATATATATATATATATATATATATATATATATATCATTCCTTAACACAACAGTTATGTAAATTATGTGATATATGATTTATTGCTATAGTATGTTATGAGGTGTGATTAACACATTGATGTCTGTCAGACCACATTGCCCATTGCCCCAAATTTATATTGTGTAAACTACAACTATGTGCTGTCTGAGAGTTGCAATAGAACTTTTCATAGGGCATCAGCAGTTAATGCACAGTTTTATAGAATGTGGACTTTGATAGGTTGGTGTCTGAATCCAGAAATGTGTAGCATGGATTTGTTTGAAAATATTGATAAGAAGGAACAGCTTATCCATCAGATCTAATGCATAAAATTCAAAATAGTGATAACATTTAAGCTGGTAGATGAAATCTTCAAATCCTGCACTCCCTTTTAAGTAAAATATATGCTTTGCAACATACTGTCAAGCAAACCCTTCAAATATCAGCTGTGTGACACCTGTAATAAGATTTCTCCTGTGGCATCAGCAGTTAATATACTTTTGGATAGAATACAGACTTAGACAGGTATCTAAACCCAACAATGTCTAACTACTGTGGTTGTGTAACAGATTACTGACAGGAACGAATGGCTTAATCAACAGATGTGAGGGGGATAATTCAGCCTCATGGTAGCATTTATGTGGCTTTGAAATTTTGATCTCTCAAGCACACGTTTTTGGAATACATATCCATTCAAACAAACTTCTCAAGTCATCCCTTCAATGGTGTGCTTTCCGACAACTCGGCTATGACTTGTAGTGCAGCATCAGAGGTTAATACACTGTTGTACAGATATGGACTTAGGCAGGTGATCAAATGCAGCAATGCTTATCTAATGTGGTTGTGTAACAGAGTACTGACAGGCAGGAATAGCTTAATCAGCAGATGTGATGCTGATAATTCAACCGCGTGGTACCACTTAAATGCCTGCTCGATTTTGATCTGTGAAACATACTTTTGGGGAGTATATATATATATATTCCTGCCTGTCAGTACTCTGTTACACAACCACATTAGTCAAGCATTGCTGCATTTGATCACCTGCCTAAGTCCATATATATATTCATAGCATTTCTGCTGTCTGTCTACTTCTCGGGTCGCATCTCCCGACCTAAAGGTAGCCCCCCGCCCTAACTTTATGTGAAGTTCCCAAGACCCATACTGCTCTCCTCAGGGAATGCTCTGACCAGGAGTTAACTTCTACTCACACACAGGGTAGCCCCCCGCCCTAACTTTATGTGAAGTTCCCAAGACCCATACTGCTCTCCTCAGGGAATGCTCTGACCAGGAGTTAACTTCTACTCACACACAGGGTAGCCCCCGCCCCTAACTTTATGTGAAGTTCCCAAGACCCATACTGCTCTCCTCAGGGAATGCTCTGACCAGGAGTTAACTTCTACTCACACACAGGGTAAATCCAAATCATTGTTGACGCCTTAAAAGTATATATTGACATTCTTGACTCAGGAACCTGATGGTATCGCTAAGATAATTACAGTCCTAAATATATTTACCTGAAAACTGCTTCTTCACAGCAGAACTACAAATAACTGTTGTAGTAACTCCTAGCAGTGAATTTCTGCACTCAATGCCTGCTCTCTCTAAGACCCCTGTACTCCTGGCTGGAACTGGAATACATACGTCAGACAGTTTTGAAATAATCCTCCAGGTTCACTGTTAACCTCTCACTTCATAGCATTTCTGCTGTCTGTCTACTTCTCGGGTCGCATCTCCCGACCTAAAGGTAACTTCATAAAAGGTCTGGAAAGCTAAACTGTGTGTTTACTGCAGTGTTTTAGACCTTTTGCACTCAAATCAGTTAGTGGACTTACTCCTGCTTTGCATTGTACTGTATTACCAGATTCTGTTGTTAAGTTACTAACCTTAAGTTCTACACGTGTTGCTGGCCACTTCTAGCGTTGTTTTACTCAATGGTATAGCGACTAAGTCTGATGTTATCTGCTCCTATTATACAGTGCTTGAAAGTGTATTTAGCACATATTTTGATGTAATTTTGCTATTGTGTTGCTGACGCACTTCTAGCGTCGTCTTACTCAACTGTATAGCGACTAGGTCTGTTGTTTGCTGCTCCTATTTTAGAGTGTTTGAGAGTGTCTTTAGCACCTATTTTGATGGTATTTTGCTTATATCTGATAAGCGACTTGGCTGTTACTGCAGAAGAAGAAACTCAAAGTGTCTGCATGTGTCTGCAGTATGTGTGAAATACTGTTCTTTCAAGCTGTATGCTTTCAATACTGCTTCTCCTGACTGCATGTGAATTTCTCCATAAAACTGTTGTATAGCTGAGCTTTCCTAGTTAACAATAGCTACTCTAACATCCCATCTCTTTCCTTTATCTCACAGGTAGCCCCCCGCCCTAACTTTATGTGAAGTTCCCAAGACCCATACTGCTCTCCTCAGGGAATGCTCTGACCAGGAGTTAACTTCTACTCACACACAGGGTAAATCCAAAACATTGTTCGCCTAAAAGTATATATTGACATTCTTGACTCAGGAACCTGATGGTATCGCTAAGATAATTACAGTCCTAAATATATTTACCTGAAAACTGCTTCTTCACAGCAGAACTACAAATAACTGTTGTAGTAACTCCTAGCAGTGGATGCCCCGCTCCGCTTCGCCCTCGCTTCGCTCGGGCTCCGCTCCGCTCCCTCCCCCCTTATCCCACCCGCCCCCAGTACCCCTAAAGTTATAGGTATAGCCAGCCCCTCCCACTCTCCCCTGCAAATCCAAAGCTCACACTACTACTCCGCCCACTTCAAGGCCCACCCCCATTACCAATTCTAACACCAAATCTCCTCCCCTCCCTATACCCTCTCCTCATCCCTATCATGGCCAGACTCAATTATTCTATCACCCCTCTCACATCTATATTACTCATCACTATCTATTTCTTAACAAAGTATGAAAATCAATCTCTGTTAGGAATCCCCTTCCACAACGGCCACACCAACTCCCAATCCTATCTCAATGGCATCTCTATTGCATCTTCACCCTACCAAGACAAAACAATATCCCCCAAAGTAGTCCATCTCACACTTCACTACCCTAAAACGCCAACTAACAAAACTTACCTCAAACTACTACTTAAACTGCAAAGATTTTACTTTACCTGAAAAATCGAATAATCATTGCTGGTGATATCCATCCTAACCCAGGTCCCACCACAATATCTGACTCTAACCCCACTAACTTAACCCTAATCTACAGACTCCTTCTAATACTACATCTGAACCTAAGAAGCATTAACAATAAAATTCACACCCTACATGCCATGATAGCTACTCACTCTCCTGACATTATGTGTCTAACTGAGACATGGCTAAAACCCACCACTAAGGATCAAGAGATCCTTCCACCCGGTATAATATCTACAGAGCTGATCGTGCTAAGAAAAAGGGGAGGAATAGCTGTAATGTTTAGAAATACCCTGAATATCCTTAAGAATCCATTACAACCCCTACAATCTCCAAAGTAGAACTAATTGCCCTAAAATATGCCTAAATGCTCAAAATGCCTCAACCTCATTGTTACCTATATCCCACCTGGGAAGAACACAGACAACCTTGAGCAAACCCTGTGCTGGTTAGCCACCAACTACCCTCAAGAAACCATAGTACTTGGAGACGTTAATATTGATTGGTCTCTCTGTTCTACCCATACAACCCCACAACCCATCAACCTACATGGTTTTCCCAACATATCCTATCCCTACCAGAATTGGCAATACTCTCCAAAAGAAAGTACCATAGACTTGATCCTTACCAATAGAGACTCAAACAATTATACTACAGGCACCCTTCCCAATGACCTCAGTGACCACCTTATAACTTATATTCTTAAACATAAATGCCCTACTTCCATCCCCCCCGTATATAGACTAATCAGAAACAAAAAGAATTTTATCCCACAACTATTTCTTGCTGACCTAAAATCCTGCAACTGGACCATATTAAGAACCCTACCCTCCAAGAGAGTGTGTCCCACTTTAACGACACATTCCTTAAGATACTTGACTCACATGCCCCACACAGACAAATTAGATCCAAAGTACGTATAGCACCTTGGCTTTCTAGAGAAACTAAAACCAAAATTAAACTCCGTAACCAAGCCTGGGAGAGATGGAGAGCCACAAAACCCCCAAGAACGTACTAAATTTTTACAACTAAGAAACACTACCAAAACAGCCATTATCCAAGACAAAAACAATACTTCTGATCTCCAGCATAAA
The DNA here is from genome assembly GCF_019279795.1 of Protopterus annectens. Lineage (NCBI taxonomy): Eukaryota > Metazoa > Chordata > Ceratodontiformes > Protopteridae > Protopterus > Protopterus annectens. The sequence goes on from NC_056735.1 coordinate 475,528,613, forward strand.
CACCAGAACAACCCAAAGAAATTCTGGGCAGGTTTTAACAACCTCCTGCACCCTGGTAAAACTACCCCAACCCCGAGAAACTCATTGAGAAAGAACAGGAAGTAGTAGCCAATACCTTTAACTCCTTCTTCACCGAGACAATCCAAACTCTAGCCAGTCAATTAACCTCCTCCCCATCTGCCTCACAACCCCATGATGATGCCCTACCCGTTCACTTTAAAGCCAGTCTCCTCATCCTACATACGTATCCTCTTAAAAAAGCTCAAACCAACGACACTAGCAGCTGATCACCTCCCAGCAGAATTCTTACAAATTGCGTCTGATGTCATTGCTTACCCCATATCAATCCTTATCAACAGAACCATTTCTGAAGCTAGTATCCTCTATTTGGAAGATTTCTTATATTATTCCGCTTCACAAAGGAGGTTCCTCCACGGAAATCTCAAACTATAGACCAATAGCTATACTGTCCCCAATAGCAAAAATTATGGAAAGATGCATTCACAAACAACTTCTTAACTACCTCACCTGTAATCATCTCTTGTCTAACTCCCAACACGGCTTTCGTCCCCACCATAGTACTACCACTGCCCTTCTTTCCTTTGTCGACTCCATTAATAACAATCGCAATAGCAAACTAATATCCTCTGCCCTCTTTCTTGACCTATCAAAAGCATTCGACATGGTCAATCATCAGCTCCTTCTGTCAACCCTTGCGACCCTACATCTGGACACCCCAGCACTAACCTGGTTCAATGCTTACCTCTCTGATAGGCAACAAGCTGTCCTGTGGCAAAACAGACTATCAGGCCTGCTCCCTAACACCATTGGTGTTCCTCAGGGCTCAATTTTGGGTCCACTTCTGTTTTCTATCTTCATTAAATGACCTTCACTCACTCAGTCATCCCTCAATCCACCTGCATCCAATATGCCGATGACTCCACCTTGATCTGCTCTGATGTCTCCCTCCTGAATCTCCAGTCCACCACTCAACTCTGTTTCTCTCAAGTAGAAAAATGGTTCACTGACCGGCAACTCCTACTCAACCCAACAAAAACTAAACTACTATTATTTTTCCACAACGTCTTCTCAACCCTAGGAAAGAACTCCCAAGTAATAATAATACAACCTTCCATGTTAAATCCAATAATGGGACTATCATAACCCCTGTCACCAGTACCAAATTACTAGGTGTAACTATTGATCATAAGCTCAAATTTGACATTCACATTACCCAAACCGTTAAATCTGTTAACAAAAAACTTGGATCCATGTACCGAATAAAAAACTTTTTAACTCCTAATGCCAAACTAACCATTGCCCGCACACATCTCCTCTCTACCCTCCTCTATGCCTCCCCAGTCTTTTCTTTCCTCAATAAACATGAACTTAATATGCTCTCCCTGGCCTATAACCACATTGCTAGATTCATAACAGGTTCCCCATATCGCACCCACCATTGTCTTAATCTGAGAAAACTTGGTTGGTTGGAACTACCCAACCTTCTCAAACTTAATCAACTCACGGAAGCCTGTAAAATAATTAATCAACCAGATAGAACTCCCTCACTGTGTAGTATACTGACCCCATACACAAACCTAACTAGTCTGCGATCATCCAACAGCACCCAGATCCTAACTATTAAAGCTAATAACTCGGGCGGTGATGCCCTCTTTGCCAACTCCATTGGCAAGCCATGGAACTCCCTGCCAAACTACCTGAGAACTATAACCTCGCAATAAGTTCAAAATCGACCTGAAAGAATATCTCAAGACACAATGGCTATGCCCATGTCTTGAACCTGACTAACTTCTCATATCAAATCCATCTAGGCCCCTTCCCTCTGGACCATGTCCCCTTCCATATCTTTAAAATTCACACAACCCCAATGGAAACGGGTGACTCTTGAACTAGTCTACACACTATTATATATAAAACCTCACAGCTATGTATTACCTGCTGATTTGTATCTTACCTGATGAGCTATTTCTCTCATATTACAGCTACGATAAATTTATTTCCCTTATTGTATATGTGACAGGTCCCCTTATCAATAACTTGTATTTTTTTCAAACCATGTATCTTGTATAACTTGTACTCTCAACTTGTGTCTAACCATTTTGTCTGGAGCTTTTCTCCTCGGGCCTCTACTGAAAAAGGATATGTATCCAGCTAGACTAGCCCGGTTAACAAATGTAAAATAAATAAAATAAATAAAATAAATAAATATATCCATCTAAATGCACTCTGCAAGTCATTCCTTCAAGTGTGTGCTTTCTGATACCTCTGAAATAACTTTGTTTGCGGCATCAGCAGTTAATACACAATTATATAGACTATGAACTAAGGCAGGTGTTCAAATCTGCTAATATATAAGTACTGTGTGTGTGTGTGTGTGTGTGTGTGTGTGTGTGTGTGTGTGTGTGTGTGTGTGTGTGTGTGTGTGTGTGTGTAAGAGAACAGTGACATGCAGTACTGGCTTACTCAGATGGGATGTGGATAATTCAATATTGTGGTAACACTTACAAGGCAACAGGATTATGAATCCTCAACCCCCCTTTTTAAGTGAGCCATTTCCATTCCAATATACTGTTGAAGTCATCCCTTCAAGTATGTACATTCTGAAGCCTCTGGTATGACTTTGCCTGTGGTATAAACACTTAATATACAGTTCTAGAGAATGTGGACTTAAATATACAAGTGTTCAGATCTAGCAATGTGTACAATAACAGTTGGCAGGATTGGCTTAATTAAAAAAGTGATGTAGATAATTGAACCTTTTTGATTCCTCAGACACCATATTGGGCAAAACATATCCTTTCAAACTCGCTGCTCAGTTTATCCCTTCTATGGTGTGCTTTGTGACAACTGCACTATGTCTTCTTCAATGGCATCAGGGGTTAATATACACAGTCCTGTAAAATGTGGAGTTAAATAGGCAGGGTTTTTAATTTATTAATGTGTAAGTAAATAATGTTACTTAAGAGATGTGATATGTCAAATTCAGCTTTGGGGTAACATTACTAAAGTAAGCAATGTTAAATGTCACAGTCATCTTATGGGTAAGACTTTCAAAGGGGATGGGTTTTAACACCCCCCCCCATAAATGTTATTTCTTGGAAATGAGCCCCTATGTTTTCAAGCACACTGCTCAAGATACCCATTGTATTGTTTGCTTTCTAACCACTGCAATAGGAATTCTTCTGTGGTGTCAGCAGTTACTGAACAGCCTAGACACTGTAGACTTGGGCCGGAATGTGGTCACATCCTGCACAGTGAGTAGTATGACCTATGTTAATAAATGATAAAAGACAGGTGTCAGATTCATTTATGTCTACACTAAGTGTTTTAGTCACTAAAAAAGATTACACTAAGTGTACATGTAGTCCACACTTTGTGTTAACCTTTATGAATCCTCCTCAGTATTTAAGGCTCTAAGAAAGTCAGTTGGAATACTAAATTTGGAGAAAGAAGGTGTGAGCTATGCTTATGCTGTCTGTTTATTCAGAACATTGTACACTTAGTGTATGCATTAACGAATCCCAGGAAGGACTGGCTTAATCCGCAGATGTTATGTGCATAACTGATATAGTGCTAACATTTTAGCATGGGCATGATTACAATCCTCTGATTGTTATACTGACTTTTAATGGAACCCACATGTAGTTTAATATAATGCTCAGGTCGACCCTTCATCTATGTGCTTGATGACATCTATGTTGTGAATAATTCTGTTGCATCATCTGTTAGTGCATAGGTGTAGAAACTGCATGAATTACAAAAACAGGTGTTCAAATGTAGGAGTATGTATCTTCTATGATTGCCTAAGATAAGAAATGTTGATAGGCAGGACTGGCTTAGTTAGCTTATATAATTATGTACAATTCTATGTAGGGTTACATCGATGCAGGTAGAGGGTTTTGATCCCTCAAGTTTTTTCATACCTTTTGATATTTTAACACACTACTCAAGTAATCTCTTCAAGTGCATGGTTTCTGACAGCTGTAACACAATTTTGTGTATGATGTCATTAATTAGGGCACAGGTTCAGTGAAAGCTGAAGTAAATGGAAGATGTTGAAATCTAGCAGTGTGCAACTTATTTTCCTTTGTTCAGAATCAAGTGGCAACAGGTACGAATGATGTATTCAACAGATGTTGGTTTGTATAATTCTACATAGTATCAACACTGTCACAGGAGCTGTGTTCTAATCCCCAGGAGATACACTCCTTTTAATGCAACCCACATGCATTCAGACACACTGCTCATGTTATCCCTTCAGTTGTGTTCTTTCTTACAACCATGTTATGACTTTTTTCTGTGGTTTCAGAAGCAAATTCATATGTGTACAGATTGTTTGACTTCAATGGGCATGTGTTCACATTCAGCATTATCTGTCTTGTATGACTGTGTAAAACACACATACACACACACACACACACACACACACACACACACACACACACACACACACACACACATATATATATATATATATATATATATATATATATATATATATATATGAGATTGCTACAGAATCCTAAAAGCCCAAAATCCTGAGACCAAAATCCTGAAAGTTCAAAATACTGAAAACTCTGAAAACTCAAATTCCTGAAAACACACAGGATGCCAACACTTACTATATTCCACCACAAGTACATACAGAAACATATTACCCTTCAACTACACTAAGTGCAATCTTAGAGTTGATATATTTAAGTAGCAGGGAGTGTGGGGGCGCAGCACCCCACATGGAGGGTGCTGGGGTGCTTTCCCCCCTGCTTATACTAGGAGAACTGTAATATTTGTGTTTTATTTTTTTTCTGTATGTACTTGTGCTGGAATATGTAAGTGTTGGTATGCTGTGTGTTTTCAGGATTTTGAATTTTCAGTATTTTGAGTTTTCAGTATTTTGAACTTTCAGGATTTTGGGATATCAGGATTCTGTATGTATGTATATATATATATATATATATATGTGTGTGTGTGTGTGTGTGTATATATATATATATATATATATATATATATATATATATATATATATATGTGTGTGTGTGTGTGTGTGTGTGTGTGTATATATATATATATATATATATATATATATATATATATATATATATATATATATATATATATATATATATATATATATATATATTGGAATGGCTTACATTTTGACTGGGTCAGTTATCTTCATCTCCTGATTGCTGAACATCCTTGTGAGCATGGCCTGTATAATGATATATGTATAACATATTTTGTTGTGTGACAGTTAACACAAAGAATAACTAAACAATGGTGAGTACTAGTTATTGTCATGTTTTAGTTCTCTGGCAAAAGAAAATTTGTCTCTGCCAGAATGGTTTTGCTGACAGTCATGGAGTGGAGGTATGTAATGATGCATGGAGGACAGCAATTTACAGGCCGGTCTAAAGGTGTTATATGTTAACTGTAGCAGTTTCCATAGTTTACTGACAATCTGATTTGATGTTGCAACTGTCTGTGAGGTATGTTGTGTGTTATGATTAAGGTATTGGGATTTAATGCACTATGCTAAGCACAGTTCAGTTTTTATTTTCCAAAATGTTATCAAAACGCTTCAGATTTCTATTGTGTCATGAGCATGTTAAATGTTTATGTATGGCAACGTGAACTACTACACACTTACTGCAATTCTCACATAAATACACGTTTTTCACTCCCATCAGATTGTACTTCAAGGTAGTGCAAGAACCAGTTGCTCATACACACTAACGAAGTAATGCACACATGAGTTGCAATTATTTCTGCTTGGAGGTAACTTTCATAAGTGATCTTGCTGTCAGACTTTTAATCATGTCCATATTCATACACAGACATGCATACAATTACTAATGAACTGTCTTCACATAACTGTTTTCTGACAAGATTTCCATCTCAGTACAGGTTTTCTGACTTGTTCACATCTCCTGTGTATGTGTATCTCACCTGTTACGATTTATACATCTGTAACAATTTATGCATCATATTCTCTTCCACATGACAATTGTGTTTCTATGGCATAGCCTTTCGGATGGTGGTCTATAATTGATTTAGATCTATTCTGAATCTCACTTCCTGCCCCTTACAGCATGCACTGTCTTACTTCCTGCCCCTCACAGCATGCACTGTCACAACTGTTATTGTATCCACTTTCAATACTTATAGGAGCAGTGTGTACAGGTGAGCCATAACTTTTTGCATTTGTCCACACATTTAAGTATTTTCTTTAACAGTATTCTTGTATTGGTAGTTTGATACTTATGCTCATGGGAAACTCAAAACTTATGTTAATTGCAAATCTTTTACAACAGATTTTTCCTTCTGAACATGTTCTGATTGCTTTTCTTTCTTAATGTGAATGTCAATGCTAATGACGATCCATGTGTCCATTAATGCAGTCAGTGCAAAGTACAACAGTGTCTACCATCCTTATCCATGTGTTTGTAGGTTTCCCCTTGCATTATGCATTTCTGGTTTACCTATCTGTTGTTGTGACATGCACATGCACTCACTTATAGATCTTGAGTTTTTGTGTATACGCCTTTGTTTACATCATGCACACACATAGGTCAAAACCTTCCTCATCTCGATGTGGCCACAGACCTGTGTTGTGGACTTGAGCTGAGGCTGCTTAACATGTTGGGTGCCTTGGCTTCTTTCATATTTGATTAGCAATGCTGCTCATCACAAACAGATGGCCAGTCCTGTTAGGCCCAACATGACATGTTCATGACATAAAAGAATCACTGGGTTAGTTTCTGATTAGCCACTGTTATCATAAAATTTAGAAATATTGTGAATAGAAGAGAGCCCAGTACTGACCAGCAAAGAATAAGAGTATTAAATCAGTTATGTTAGGCAGATAGCCTCCATTCAATGGTTTGCATGGGATCAGTCTGTGAGGTAGATGTTAAGCCATCTTAATGACTGGTCAGAGAACTAGTGCATCCAAATTAAGGCAAGTGAGATCAATCATTCTGATGTATGTTAATTATAAAAATGAAATCATGGTTTTCATGAGTAAAATGTAGGGAGTTATATCAGTGTGGAGAAACTGTAATCTCTAGTCATTAAAAAGTTTTTATTATAATCTTTTGTCAATCTACATGTAAGCAATATTAAAATGCATTCTAAGTGAAGGACACTGAATAAAGCAAACTGACAGTTTTACCCATATGAAATATATACAGAAATACAAGTAAAAGAGTATGAACATTTTGATCTAAACTGCAAGATTCCATGAGATATCATGTCTCTCCAGTACTCAATCCAAATAAAAAAAAAAAATGTAAGATTTGTTTTCTTGAATACTGTAGTTCCCAGAGCAGAATATTTCAGCTAGATCAAAGAATAGGGAGCCAGCCACTTTGCCCCTGTTGAGGTTCCTCCTAATGAACTCAAAAAGACCCAGCAGCTCTACCTCTGTGCCATGCCAGGGATGGAGTCCATATTGTTATCATTATTCGGCCATTGGATATAATGTGGTATAGTAGATGGTCTAACTAAAGATATGAATATGACAATTAAATGGACATTTGCAATAAACCCAAGTTCCATCTTAGAGCAAGGGGACTATTATGGAAAAGGGCTGTACATCATTTTGCCAATTGCACTTCATGCAATTTACATTTGTGCAAAAGTGCCGTTTCGCACAACGAAAAAATGAATGGTGCAATGTCAAACCTTACAACAATGAATGCAATACAGCATTCGCTGTTGTAAGGTTCAACATTGCGATGCAGATCGCACTATAGTGGGGATCGGGAAATGTACCCTTTCCCTCACTATAGTGCGATCCCGGAGTTTGTATATTTAAGTAGCAGGGGGTGTGGGGGTGCAGCAGAGCTTGCCCCCCCCCCCCGCAAACATGTTTTTTACTGTGTAAGTCACAGTAATACTGTTCGCAGAAGAGTGATGAATGTTTCAATTATGTCAAATTAGAACATTCACCACTAGGAGTTCAACTTTATTTGTGTTCAACATTATAAATTTTGAATTTTTGTTTTGAATTAATAGCAATTCGCTGTTGTTTAATTTGGCGAAATAATAGTAAACCATGTAAAAGTTCCAGTTCAGGTGCATGTTCTGGGTAATCTGGAAAACTCTGCTTGGAATTCCTTCCTGGTGACCTGATCACATGAGGACACTCAGCCTCAATATAATCAATATAAACTGTACTGTAAAACTTCATATCTCAAACAGTTCCACATTTATGAAATGAACCACCATTTCAATTAAACTAAGCCCATCGGTTCATACCTTCAAGAAGGAATTGGATGACTATGTATGTCTGCAAGTTTCAACATGATCCAAGGCATCAAGCTACTCAGTGGACAAAAGGTATTCAATCTTTTCACCAAACATATAAACTTATTTATTATTGATTGATTGATTTATTTGTTCACTTGTTCAGTTTAGTAAGAAGGATGCAGCACTGATCAAAATGGACCTATTTCAGTCTCAGGCTGGACAAATATAAATACAGTAGACAAGCAAGTTAGCAGGAAGCATTATGGATACAAACAACATGTTGTGTGAAGATAGCAATGAATCAATAACAGTATAAGGGACAGTAAGGAGGAATGATTAAAGTAAGGATGGAAGAGAAAGAAGAATGAATGAAATAATGAATGGATAGAGTACAAAGCATAAAATATTCCAAATGTATGGAAAAGACACAGAGAAATTAACCCAATACAAAATAAATAATGAGGAAGAGATGTCATGTATTAGTGTAGGAAAATAATGTGAGGAAGACACTGGTGTCTGATTGGTTAAGGGGAGGAGGGGGGGAATTGGGTGATGTGTCCAGAGAAAAAACATTTGCAAATTGACTCACACTTGAGATGATCTTTAAGGTGAATATGGAAAGAGAAGTATAGGGAAGAGAGGTATTCCTGGAATTTTGGGACTAAGATGGAGAATGCATGGTTAGTATAATGAAGTGTGACTGACATTGAAGAAATGGATCAGAGTGGTTAAGACTTCTTAGACCATAACAGGAGGTCATCTGAATAGGCTGGACATGGGGAGGACAGAAATGTTCTTTGAGGAACAAGATGGCATATTGTTGGAAGTAGGTAGCCAACTGGTTTTATTATCCTCAATGCAACAATATTCCTTTCTAGGGGAGAGGGTGATGAAATGGCATTTAGAGTTGCTTATAGTTTGGATGGTGGAGGAGATTTTCTTGAATGCTGCTGCAACCAGTAGAAGTCCATATTCAAGCTGTGATAGTAGAATGCTTTTGCCTATGACATTCCTGATTGGTCTGGAGAGAAAGGGGGAAATTGTATAGGACCAAAATAAGAGAGAGTGGTTTCTTCTGTATTTGCTCTATGTGAAGGTGAAAATGTATTGCAGGATTAAGCCACGTAAAATATTTGAAGATGTTTTGATCAATGGGGTTGTCAAGATGGTCATGGATAAGAAGAGAGAGAGAAAGAGAGATAATGAGAGTTGTTTTGCCATTGAGGGGAAGTACCAAACAGCATTGTTTTAGTTTTGGAAGTATTCAGGATTAGCTTATTCCATTTGATATCATGGGATCATATGGGATTAATAGGTTATTGACCCTATCTGGCCTTTTTAAGCCTAGCCAGGCATTCAAAAAATATTAGCCAGGTTTTGGACCAATAGCTTTTGTGGGTGTACATATAACTCTGGCATGGCTGGTCAAGAATTTACAAGGTAACTCTGGCATGGATGGTCAGGAATTTACGAGATAACGCTTTGTAATAGAGACACAGGTGCTAAACCAGAGGTAAATTTATGATTTCCTGTCCATCGATGCAAGTTGTGCATCTATAGGTGCAGGTGCGAACTCTGCCATTATGACTTAAGCTAGTCAGCATAAGGGATGGTTATTTTAAAGTGCAAACTAGTTTGATTATTCCCAAAAACTTGTAAAACAAAACATTATAACTCACATATAAGCCTGTTGACTTCTGGATCACCTGTCCGCTCATGATTGGCAGTGGAGTTTTACGGTGTCGAGTTGCCAGCCCGGCACCCAACCTTCCACAGAAGGCACACACACACACTCACACCTAGGGCCAATTTAGAGTGTCAAATCCACCTACAGCATGTCTTTGGGATGTGGGAGGAAACCCACACTACCACAGGGCGGACATGCAGACTTCGCACAGAAGGCACCCCAGCCGAGGATCAAACCGGAGAACCTCTTGCTGTGAGGTGGCAATGCTAACCGCTGCACCACCGTGGCTGCCCAATACATATAGGCCTGTTGACTAACAGTGAAAAAATGGATTTCTGGTGTTAACAGATGCATATATGCTATTGAGCCCAGTTGGATGATCTGACAGATAAGTGCACCAACTATAACAAGCATAAATACAGCACTGTTGACTAAGGCAGAAATGTCATTAAAACTATGAGTATAGTTTAGTACAGATTTTTATAAGCTTTCAAACAAAGGAGTATTTGTTAGTGACTCTTGATGAATATACAAGCTTTCTATTTACTGTGCCAACAAGATTCACAGAAGTTTTCATAATTATTTCAAAAATGGTCTGCATGTTTTTACTTGTTTTATCCCTGATATGTTGCAGACAGAAAATGGCACATGATTTAATGAACAGCATTTTTCCATATTTGCTGCATACTTAGTGTTGAACATCAGAGTAATATCCTTGTGGCCTCAAGCAAATGGACTATTTGAAATGATCATGGACCTTTGAGAAAAGGAATCAAACAGCCAACATTAAGAATATGCACTGGATACTACGCATACAAGTATTCTCGAAAAAACATAGAACCACATCAGTTTTGCTAGTGGACTGGTATCAGCATGATTGTCATGCAAATCTCCATACTCCATTATTAAAAACAGAATTTAATCTTTTGATTTGATTCACTCTGTTAAGGTTATTGACTTTCAAAGCATACCAAGGGAAGGCATTCCCTGTCAATAGCTGAATATCATTCTCAGTATTACTACATTTTCTGCCAATGTAACTCATCTATAGTATGAAATATACTACACATTTATCGATATCAGAGCTATCTGTTTACATGAAACTGGCTTGAAAAAGCCAGAGAGCTACAAATACTGACTCTGAACATAGCATGTACTTTAGTTGCCTAAAGATTTGTTTTGCTTCAAGTGCCCATTTAACTTTCAAGGCAGCCTTTACCTTGGTAAGGTCAGTCACAGGGTAAGCAGTGGTAGCAAAATAGATGCTGATAGGTACTGATGTTCCAGTGGAGAGGGTGACTACGAGGGAAGAAGGGAGTGGTAGTACCAACGCTGACAGTGAGACACTGCTGTCAGAAGAGACTGAGATTCCAGTGGAAAGGGAGCTGTGAAGGGTCATGAAGTAAGAATTGAGACAGGCTCAGATTTCGGACCCTACATTATGAGGCTTGAAGGAGGTAGCTAAGGAAAAGGGGAGACTGTATACTGGAACAAAGGGTTACTGTATACAGAGTGGTCCCTTGAGGGATGGCTTGAGGGTGAGGTAATACAACAGTTGGTGGTGCCCACAGCCTACCATGTGGCACTTCTAGCCATAGCACGTTACATTCCTTTTGCAGCCATATGGGCATAAAGCATACCATGAGACATATCATGCAGAACTTTTATTGGCCTGGGATTGCAAGGGATGTAACAGATTACTGCAGAACCTGTGAGCAGTGCCAAAAGGTAGGAAAGGCAGGAGACAAGGTCAAAGCTCCTTTGATGCCTTTGTCTGTGATTGATGAGCCATTTTGGAGAGTAGCTATGGATATTGTTGGGCCTCTGAGTACCCCATGTTCCACAGGGAAGATGCATATCCTGATGGTAGTAGATTATGGTACTAGATACTCTTAGGTGGTGGTTCTGTCCTCTATCGAAGCAGAGAAGGTGGCAAATGCTTTGTTAGAGATTTTCAGCAGGGTTGGTTTCCCAAGCAAAAATACTGACTGACAATTTCATATCACATCTGCTGGCTTGTCTGTGAAAGTGCTATGGGCAAAGCACCTAAAAACTACCCCTACCACCCCCAGACTAATGGTCTTGTGGAGAGTTTAAACTCTACACTAAAGACCATGCTACAGTTGTTTGCAGACCAGTTTAAGAGAGAGTGGAACAAATACTTGCCCCATCTGCTCTTTGTATTCAAAGATGTACCACAGGAATCCACAGGTTTATCATCCTTTGAGTTACTGTATAAGCATAGGGTGAGGGGGCCTTTAGATTTGAGTCATAATGAGTGGCAGGGTGAGTGTGAATCCTGCAAGGAGTCTGTTGTGGCATATGTTTGAAACCTCAGGACAAGGCTTACAGAGCTCATGGGCTTGGCCCAGGAGAACCTGGCAGGAGCCCAACAGCAGAAAAAGGTCTGGTATGACAAGAATGCTCAAGCTAGAGAGTATGCTGTGGGGCAGCAGGTTATGGTTCTTATTCCTATCAGACACAATAAGCTGCAGACAGCTTGGAAGGGACCCTTCAAAGTGATAAGGAAGGTTAGTGGCATTAATGACATGGTAAACCTGCTAGGCAGGAAGCAGAGGCACAAATTGTACTATGTTAACATGATAAAGCCTTACCATGATAGGGAAGCTTTGGTATTGAGTATTTGCAGTGGATGACAGGAGGAGTCTGAAAGGGATCTGGTGACTGATCTCCTCAGTCAGGCTTGGATGGACACTTCATTGGAAGGGATAGCAATGTTCCAGCAGCTGTCCCCTACTCCGGTTCAAGAAATTCCAGCAGTGTTGCAGGAGTTTGGGGGCATATTCACTAGGAAACCTGGGTGCATTTATCTGGTGCAGCACCATGTGGACACAGGACCCCAAAGGCCTATCAAACAAGCCCCTTACAGGGTGCCTGAGGAAGTCAGACAGACTGTGAGGGAGGCGATACAAGAGCTGTTGGAACTGGGATTAATCCTGGAGTCCAGCAGTCTCCCGGCCTCCCCAGTGGTGCTGGTACCAAAGAAGGATGGTGACACCCAGTTCTGTGTGGAATACAGAAAACTAAATAGTCACACAGAGTCAGATGCTTACCCCATGCCTAGTACAGATGATGTCTTAGACCAGCTGGGTGGAGCTAAGTATCTGACTACTATTGATCTGACCAAGGGCTACTGGCAGGTGCCCTTGACTGCCACTGCTAGAGAGAGGTCAGCCTTTGTGACTCCTTTCAGATTATATGTCTTAATGAAGATTCCCTTTGGGATGAAAAATGCCCCAGCAACCTTCCAGAGGCTGGTAGATTGCATCCTAGCAGGAATAGGAGTTTATGCCCTTGCTTACCTGGATGATATTGCTGTCTACAGCCATTCCTGGCCAGAACACCTTCAGCATGTCAGGGAGGTCCTTGGGTAGACTGTAAAGGACATGGTTGACCATTAAGCCCAGTAAGTGGCAGGTGGGTTTTGCAGAGGTCTCCTACTTGGGGCATACAGTGGGGAGTGGTAAGATCAGGCCAGAGCCTACCAAAGTGGAAGCTATTCAGGCATGGACTGCCTCTGTTACCAAAAGGCAGGTGAGGACATTCTTAGGGACAGTGGGGTACTATAGAAAGTTTGTTCCCAATTATAATACGATAGATGCCCACCTCACAGACCTGACAAAGCAAAACAGCCCAGATAGGGTTGTGTGGACCCCAGCCTGAGAGATGGCATTCCAAAATCTTAAAGGAGGACTCCTTGTGTTAGCCAGTCCAGATTACAGCAAATAATTTGTTGTGCAGGTGGATACATCAAACCATGGGGGGGGCTGTACTAAGCCAGGTTTCCTCAAAGGGAGAAGAGCACCCAGTTGTATATCTCAGCTGTAGATTCCAACCCAGGGAGGAATGTTATGAAAGTGTAGAAAAAGAATGTCTAGCCATAGTATGGGCACTGCAGAAACTTCAGCCCTATCTGTATGGAAGGAAATTCACTGTGGTTACAGACTACAATTGCTTAGCACAGCTACATCATGCCAGCCAGCAAAATGTCAAGTTATAAAGATGGAGCCTAGGGTTGCAGGCATATGACATGACAGTGCAACACCATAGTGGGGTCAGCAATGCCAATACAGAAGGGCTTTCAAGACAGGTTATGGGTTAAGGTGTTCACAGACAGGCCCATTTATCTCAAGCTACATTTTTTTCCAGGGTCACTTGAAAAACTAACTTGATTTTTTAAAGGAGGGGGGGTGTGATGTTACGAAGTAATGCCATCTGTTGCAGGGAAAGTAGGACAGCATATGTGCACATATACCAATATAGCTAGCCGGAGTTTTTGTAAAGAATTTTATGTTATTTGACTATTACACTGATTTCTATAAATGTTTAAGTTAAAATATATTTGTAAAGTTACTTGTATTAAAATGCATCAACAGTAGGTCCTGCTGGACAGAAAGAATGTATGCATGTGTATTAGGTTGTATTCTTTTAACTGATCAAGTGTGTATATTTATCAGAGAATCCTGGAAGGGTGGAAAGTTTGAAATTTCGTTATAGCTTTCAGATGCTGCCACAGATCATAAGATCTGTGTGTGTATTGTACTAGAATCAGGTGACTGGAGTTGATGTCATCCTCTAGCCAGCATCTGGTTTCTTTGGAACCCTCCCAGCAGCACTTTAGATTCTGACAGGAAAGATCTCTGACAGGATATATATATATATATATATATATATATATATATATATATATATATATATATATATATATATATATATATCACACATTCACACAGACAGAGAGAGATATTATCTGTTTTTTGCTGTGGTAAGACACTCAGCACACATCAGCTTGCCTTGCTTTAGTAAGTAGTCAGGGGACGGTAATTCTTTATTTAGTCAAGGACATTTAGCGAGAATAGTTTAGTAGTGTTTTCTGCATCTGTGAAAAAATATCCAACTGTATTCTTTTTTATATCTCTGTGATTGAAGCTCTGTTGTTTATTGTATTCAGTATTCTCCTGTTTTCTGTTTTATTATTTATCATTAAATATTTTAATACCATTCATTGTGGCTGGTCCTTTTGAGAATACTTTTAACATCTTGAGAGTACTTTTGCTTGTTTTAGTGACACTGTGGCTGTTCCTGAAAGTCTGGTTGCTTTGGTCACACCCTACCATTTGTATCAGTATTAATTTTACACAGTATAATTGGATCCCCTTTGTAAGAGCCTTAAGGGGTAGTTGACTGGTAGCAGCATGATTATCTCAGAGTCCGGGCAGAAAGGGGCAGAGCTAGCAAATCTGTGCCAGCTTTTCCCAGGTGTGTGTGTGTGTGTGTGTGTGTGTGTGTGTGTGTGTGTGTGTGTGTGTGTGTGTGTGTGTGTGTGTAGCTCAAATATTCAAGTGTGTGTGTTAGCTACTGGGAACAGGGACACAGAGCTCCAAAGTGGTCAGTGTAGAGTTTTGTGTAGGTCTGGAGAGAGAAAGAGAGTTCAGCTCCAGTTCTGGAGTGTGCTCCCTCTGTGCTCTTAAGGGAAAGTATGCTTGGTGCAGGGAGTTGTGTCTGAAAATACAGTGTAAATCCATCTTTGCTGTTAGTTACCTTCCCTCACCAGAGTCAGTGGCGAGGATTGAGTGTCCTTGGTTGCTGGCCTGGAGTAGGGACCAATCACATCCCACATAATACCCAACCAGGAAAATCTAGCTAAAATCTAATATTTTGCCGTATCCATTTCCAAATGACCAGCAATAATGTGGCTATCTGCTAACTTTATTACAAGTGTTATAAAAAGCTTTGGAATTACTAACTGCCTTAATATTTTCTCCTTGCCTTTAGCTACCCTATACAGCAGTCAAGTCACTGTTCAAAACATTACTATGAAGTGAGACTGGTCTATTCCTTTGGCTCCCTATCTTCTTTGGCTGCATTCTCTCTAGCTCAGTTTTCTCTTTTATCTTCCCACTGAGTCTTCTTGATACTGACATGGTTATCTGTAGCTCAAACAAGTCGGCATTATTTTCATCAATATCCTGATGTGAAGTGGAAGCAGTGGGCTCTTCATCTATAACTGATGGCACAAGCTTCTCCCCTTTGTCTAGTTCATCATATATTAAAGGTAACTCATACGAATCATTTTCCTTTTCTTCTACTGCAGATACTGCTAGTTTCCCTTTCTCCTCATCAGTAGTTATTCTGCTTTTCTTAAAAATACTGTCCTGCTTCTGTTGCTGAATGGCTCTCCGATTTGTTCTGGCAAGGAAAGGCTTAAGGCCTTATTCAAGTTCCTCTTTCCATTTTCTTTCAGTAAGAGATTCATCCCTTTCTTTTGCAACCACTCCATGTACATCCCTTAGTATATTTTAACTAACGTCCTTCCTTGTCAGTTTCTATTATGACTTATTTTATTAGTTTAAAAACTGGAGCCATTTGGTAAGAGTCAGTATCGGCTTCTCAGCCTCCACACTGACTTTTATTAATTTTAAAATTATTAACTTTTGGTAAGATTCAGTATGATGTTTATCTAACCCTTCAACATAGAACAAAACCTGACTTCTTTCTGTGTTTTTTTACCACAATATTGCATTTAATAAAATTAGTAATAACAGAGGCAAAAAAGTAGAATCTGCACTTCTAATAGTTAAAGGTCAGCATTGTTGCATTACACAGATTCTAATTACTCATGAATTATTGTAGGTAAGGCTTGCTGGCTAGCATTAACAGTTTTTACAGCTGTGGTGCTGCCATTAATAACCACAGATCATTTTGTTGTGTGCCTTTTTTTCTACAAAATTTAAACCAAAGCAAAGGCTAATATTTTTCTTATATGCAGCAAAGAAATATACTTACGTGAAGGCTAATTTTTAGCTCTTGCAACAGACAAGTCTGACATGGGATTTGCATCTTCAATTAATAACAGGCATACTACCACAACATCTAATACTTCAGAGGACTTGTCACTTTGGGTACCCATTTTTTACTTACTGAATAGCAACCTTTAAATTTTTCTACAGCCAAGATTTCTAAAATGTTACTTGCATTTCTTATCTGAGGTCCTATCTACAATTTCAAATTGCACCTTAAATCAGACTTTTGAGTACCAATTGCAAAATGTAAGACTCTGCAGAAACCCCTTCCCTGGCTAACATTTCTAATTTTAATTTCTGGTAATTCTGGACATCAACATACTCTGAGTTCATGAATGTTAATTAATCCCCAAATACATGTAAGAACAATATTCTATCCTGTTCAGCTCAGGCCCAATTTTATCTAGCAACATACCTCTCAAATGCCACCAACAGAACCTCAATTTCATTTTTTGTTCCAAGTTACTTCAGAGATGTACTGGGTTTTGGCATTCCCAGCAAAAGGTCTAGCTGGTTCATAGGTTCATAGCTTCATAGGTAGGTACTAGGCTACTGGCCCTAGGGACTATATGAGCTTAACCAAAAAGGTACCCTGGCTTTCACCACCCAAGAAAATTATTTTCTTGTGCCCCATGTCAAGCAGAGCCAGAGAAGTGATCCCTGGGGTGAATTTCCTATTTCCCATCCAATCATCAAGATTTTTCTTGAAGAGTGCTAATGAGGAGCTTTGTTTGATATAGATAGGTCGTTTGTTCCAGGGTATGGAAAGTCTCTGGTACAGGAATCTATCCCTCCAGCATGTTCTGTTTATTGTGGTGACAAGGTTTAGGTCCCTAGAGCGTGTAGCTCGGAGGGATTGAGATTTCTTTAAGTGGAGCATGTCCAACAGCTCTGGGTTTGACATAGCTTTGTATGTTAGGCAGAGATCACCTCTGAGTAGGCGATATGCAATGGAGTAAGGCTGGAGTTTTTTGAGACAGTCTGCATAGGGCATCTGTTTGAGGCCGGTAATCCTCTCTGTGAGGTATTTCTGCGACCTTTCCAGTTGTTGTAGATGTCTGGTGAGGTATATACCAAAAGTGGTGTTGTACTCTATAATGGGTCTAATGAGTGATGAGTAGAGGGGAACAATGACGTCTTTTTTTCCTGGATGAGAAACCTTTTGTGATGAGGTGTGCCACGTAAAAGGATTTCCTGACTACTGTGGCAATGTGATTATCAAAGGAGAGACTACTGTCCACCTGTGTCTCAATGTCTCTTATCATCCTTTAGGTGTTAAGTAGACTACCGCCTATGTGGTAGTTCATGGGTACAGAGTTTTTACCAAGGAAGTTGACAATGCACTTTTTGGCATTGAGCTTGAGTCCATGGCTTTGACACCAGGCATCTGTCTCAGTGAGGCCGTTTTGTAGGATGTCCACATCGTTAGGAGTTTCAATTATGGCTCCTAGTTTGCAGTCATCAGCAACTTCATCAGCCAAAGACCTTTTGTGTTAGCCTGTACTTCACAGAAGTAGATACCAAATAAGAGAAGACCCAGGACTGAACCCTGTGGTACTCTACTTGTCTGAAGTCGAATTTGGAGTCTGCTACTTTCACAGTGTGGGTTCTGTCAGTGAGCCAGTTGGCAACCAATCTTGTGACATAAGGATTTACATCTAGTTTAGTGAGTTTATCTATAATTCCAGAGTGGGGGGTGGTATCAAAAGCCTTGGCGAAATCTAGATAGGCTGTGTGAACCACCTTACCCTCATCCACGGCTTTGGTGACTGCTTCAAAGTCTATCAGGTTTAGGAGACATGATCTGCCTTTTACAAACCCGAACTGGATGGGGTCCAGAGTTTAGAGATTACCAATGTCTTTGTTTATAAGTTCCATGATGATATGTTCCATGGCCTTGCAGACCAGGCTCGTCAGGCTAATGGGGCGGTAGTTCCTGGGGTCCATGATGGCTAACACTTTGTGGAGTGGGATAACCGTCACTCTGTCATCATGGTGGATATCTGCTGTTGGAGAATGAACAGGTGTTGGTCAGGTCTTTCTTTCAACATTGAGTAAGTAAGTGGTGGTTAGTGGCTGCAGTTTTCTTCTAGATGAGTTGTTTCAACAACTGTGTTAAAGCTGAATAGAGCCTCAATTATCCTTTCTTTGTTAAAAAAACAGCATCTGCACTTCACAGGTACAGTTAACCAACACAAAAAGCAGCTACACACAAGTTTTGTTTTCAGCCATCAGAAATGTCAAGACAATGTTTATTTAACTAGGAAGGCTACCTTTCAGGGATGGAGAAAGCAATTAAGGCAGAGTAGTTTCAAGTGGCTTATAATTTACCGTTTTCCGTTTTTTTCTGTCCACCGCTGCCACAAATGTGACATTCTGTGGCACTTTCAGTAATAAAGGCCAGTCAATGTAAAAAGGTTTTTCAGGTTATAGACAGATTTTATTCATACATACAAAGCAAAAGTACTGTCTTGCAACAAAATAATTCAAGTAGCTGAAGTAGAATCCATTCTACTTACACCTGGCTTTTTTAGAATTTAGTTCACAGTACTGGTACTCCATCATGTGAGGTTTTCAAAGAAAACAGCAAATGCAAAGTAGTATTATCAACAAGTTTTACCACACAGGTAGAGTCATTTCCACAAGTTCTTTAGTACAGTACCCCAGTGCCTTATCCTATTCAGACTACAGGGATGCTTTCCAGACTTCATATTTCAGGGATACCTTCACATAGCTCCCTCCACACTCCTTTCCTTGCACAAGGTTCAGGAATCTAATCTCTTCCATGTGTATTGGCCCTTGTGTCTCTGAAGATGCTTTTGCTCCCCATTATTTGCTATAAAGAGTCTCTCCTTAATTTGAATGCCTGCTCTGTATGACTCATGAACTTTGAAGTTCCTTTCTCTGACACAATATTTAGTGAATGCAAGAAAAAAAACAGCACAACTCTAATACCAGCACCAGTGGTGTTTTTTTTTTTCAAAGATCAGCAGGCAATGTGCTATAGTATGTATACAGAAATATATGTATGTATCTGAGTATATCCTTGTGTTTATGTATGTATTTATTTATTTTTTAAATGGTAGCACAGATAGTCCATCTGGGAAGTCCCTATTTTCTGTGCGTGCAGTCTTAAGAAGAAAACTTTCAGAAAATTCTGTTAAACAATAACCATATTTCAGCAACATTTTAAACATCATAGAATACCACACTATAAAGAAGATTTTGGACTGTGACAATTGGGTCTATATCAGTGTATTGAATGGCTATACAGTGTATAACCATTTGTCAAACCCCTATTTATTGAAGTCGCTATTCATCAAATGGTGAATTTTAATTAGGGCAAATCAGTGGTTAACCACCATCTAGAATTTGCACTCTTCCCTACTGTAGTGCAATCTAGGAGTTGGTATATTTATTTAAGGGGTGGGAGGTGCAGCCCCCCACATTGGGGGGTGTGGGAGTGTAGCCAACCGCTGATTTGCCCTACTTAAAATTTGCTGTTCAATGAAGAGTGGCTTTGATAAATGGGGGTTTGATGAATGGTTATTCACTGAAAAGCCATTCGATAAAGTGATATAGACCCATGACAATCGTATATGTGTATAAATGCAAAGTATATAATAACTTTACATGGCAATTGTTACAAAGCTGATATATGTGAATAAATGCGGAGCAAATAATAGCATGATATGGTAATTGTTATAAAGATTATTTGATAACATTTAGCTTAATCAGTGCATAATTGATGGCATAAAATTATTAAAAATGTTTTAACATATAAGTATAAATACATGAAACAAAAAGTCAATATACAAAATTTAAATGATATGCAATTGAGTTTTAGAGAGTTAATGACTGTAAACTTGACTTGGGTATCTGGTGTAGATGCAGAATATTATACAGTAATGTGCAAATATCTTTTCAAAGACAATCCCCCAGATTCTGCATGCCTTGCATGTCATGCAGGATTAGTGCAGGAGCTCTAGCAGGCAATATGTCTGCCGTGCGAACCAGGAACAGCCTGCAGGGGCGTGCTTGAACGCTCCTGCACTGACTAAGCCCCTGTATGCAAATCACCCCATCTGCAGGAGAAATCCATGAAAATGAGGTGAATGTGTGATCCAGGAAGCTTGAAACCGGCCATGCAGGACTAGTGCAATCTGTAGAGATGTACTCGGTTAGTAACCGAGTACATTTCTGCAAAATCCAAAACAGAGCTGTGACAGCTCCAAATAAAAGCTGCATATCAGTCAGGAAGCATGCCAATGGCCAAGTATAAGGCCTTGGCATTGCAAACAGCGTAAAAAATTAAAATATCAACTTTTAATTTTTTTTTAGCCTATCTCAGCTGTTTAAGCGTAGGGCAGGGGCACGCAAACGGGATCGGGGGGGGCGGATAATAAAATAAATCTAAAATAAGCTTTCTAAGTAAAATCACTATTCTGTCTTAAAAGTCAATGGCAGGCAAAAGACAACATGGCCAGTGAGTAGTGGTTGCAAAGGGGGGAGGCTCAGTGTGAGACATGTAATTATGCATTAGCAAGCAATCATATGCAAATGAGGGGAATGATAGTGAATTCCAGTTTTCCCCAGCATGCTAGTCAGGACCCAACAGTGTAAGAGTAGAAATAGCTTGGTGCAAGCCTAGGAGTTAGCTGAAATCATTGGGGGGGGGTGTTTCAGACATAGTGTAAGCAGATTGGAGCCCTGTGGCTCAGGTTTGCTCCTAGCTAAGCACAGCTAAGCATGGGTGTGCATCTCTGCCTAGCACTCTTTACATTGCCTAAGAGGGTGTGAGTGCCACGCACCGGGTTTTAAATGTTTTAAAAAAAGTTAAACCAGGAAATAGTAGCTCTGTGCACATTTGAGCACTGTGTTTGTGCGGCGCACCCCTGGGCTTAAACAGGAAGGCAATGGGAAGGGAAAACAGCAGTAAGAAGGTAATCTAGGAGAACTAGCATAGCTGGCAGGTGAAATGTATCAGAATTAGCCAATTACACAGGCAGCAGACCAGACCAGCCCAGAACACTACTATAAACTATGCAAACACCTTCCCCACTGGTATTTCCCACACTGTACACCATTGGTGTACCAGTGTAAACAAGCAGGGAACTTTTAACAATCAAAACAACAAAATTGTAGGGGCTGCAATAGCTATCATACAACAACTTGTGGAAGAAGCTGAGGGTGGTGAGGATGTGAATGCTGTCAACCAACCCACAGTGAGGAGACGAAGAAGAGTGTACAGACCCAGGGTAACCTACCAGGGGCTACATGAGCTGGAGATAGTGGAGCATTATAGGGTGGACAGCGACCTCCTACAGCAAATTGTTGAGCTGTGCCGGCCACGCCTGACACACAGAACTAACAGAGGGGAACCCATCCCTTTGGATACCAAGGTATGTGTAGGCCTAAGAATACTAGCTACACGTACCTTGCAAAGGCCAACTGGGAATATGATGGGGATCTCACAGGCATCAACATCCAGGGTACTCCACCAGTTCCTGGCTGCCATGTCAGCAAATGTCAGTGAGCATGTATATTTCCCCAACACCCGTGAGGTGTTGGCCAGCAATATGCAACTGTTCCACCAAATAGTAGAATACCCTGAGGTAGTGGGTGCTACAGACTGCACGCACATATGCATCAAAGCACCACCTGGTGAGCGGGATAGGGTCTACATCAACCGCAAGGGCTTCCCCTCCAACTGCCAGGTCGTGTTCGATGCTTAGGGCATAATAATGAATGTGTGTGCTGGCTGCCATGGAAGCTATCACGATTCCCACATCTGGCATCTGATGCAGCTGTACCAGAGATTTGCCAGTGGGGACATCCCTCATGATCACCTAGTGGAGGATGCTGGATATGCACTGGAGCCATGACTGATGATACCCATCAGAAATGCACACACACCCGAACAAGAACTCCATAATGAGGCACATGCACAGACCAGAATTATAATAGAACATGTGTTTGGGATGCTCAAGTCACGGTTCCAGTGCCTGGACACATCTGGTGGAGCCTTGCAGTACTCACCAGCTACATGTACCCAAATTATCATCGGAAATGCCATGCTACACAATATGATCCTGCAGAAACAGCTGCAACAGGAACACCACAGGGCAGGGCCATACAGCCCCCCACCATTGCCAAGGCCTGCACAGGCACAGACTGACTCGGAGGAGGAACAACCTGAGCCTGCCCCAATAGGCAAAAGGAGGCATGCCCAGTATACCCTGGCCTTGGCAAAGAGGCAATGCATAGCACATACACTGACACAGGAGGGACCCAGGGAATAACACCTCTCTCTGACTCTCACATACTGTAAAAGGGATGCCAAACATGACACTATCTGTGCTCACCCATGTGTAGGGAGTGTGCTATGTGCATCCGACATAGGCAACCCTGGAGCACCACCCTCAATACTGGGACGCCCACAAGGTAAGTGACTCACACATGCCAGTCATGGGGGTTCACATACCCAGTCACAGCCAGCAGGACAGGTGTAGACAAACACAAACAAAGGCTGTGTTATGGCCTCTGAATGATGCACATGGTTAACCCCCCCAAGGCCTACACAGACAGACCACAGCAGGTCAGGTAGTGGGACATTAGATCTGAAAGGTAGGAAGTCAGAAATGAATATGTAGGTAAATCAAAACTAAGATCTGTAGTACACTGGTATGCCTCTAGTCAGCAGGATAGCTTAGAATACAGAATGAAATGGAGTACCTGACATACCAGTACAGTCATAGCAAATGTGTACAAGTGCCAGGAGTGTCCCCCATCCTACTTAGAAATGTAGTAACAGTCAGGTGTGCCCCCCCAATCCAGTGTAGAAATATAGAAATAGTCAGGAGTGTCCCCCCACTCCTGTGTAGAAATGTAGAAATAGTCAGGTGTGCCCCCTATCCTACATAGAAATGTAGTAACAGTCAGGTGTGCCCCCCAATCATGTGTAGAAATATAGAAATAGTCAGGTGTGCCCCCCATCCTATGTAGAAATGTAGTAACAGTCAGGTGTGCCCCACAATCCTATGTAGAAATGTAGAAATAGGTGTGCACCCCCAATCCTATCTAGAAATGTAGTAACAGTCAATGCCAAATGATCGACGGATTCCCTGCAGAAACAGTATGCAGGGTATCCGTTGATTATATCTAGTATCAGTCAATGCCAAATGATTGATGGATACCCTGCAGAAACAGTATGCTTCCTGTAGGTGTACAACACAAAGGTCTGCACTGCAGAGCAAACTACCTGGACTCAATCCACACATTCAGTACAGACAGGCATACTGGCATGCTCACACATTTAGAGAAATGAAAGCAATGTCAGTCAACATACTGAAGGGTCATACTGAGCATGCTCAAACAAATAAAGGCCATGTCTGCAAACACCAGTGAAAGAGATGTATCTGGCACTCACAGATGTTAGTGCAGACACTCCTCAGTATGCATCACTCATGCTTTGCACACACACTGAATAGGAATACAGAAGTATATTTAAGGACAACACACTATAATAAGCCAAAGATAGACATACATAGATGTGTGGAAGAGGGTGACTGTGCCAAGGAGCCATCCAGGCCTGTCCTACCCAGCACACAGCCAAAAGGCCACAACCACATGAGGTTCAGAAGTCACTTACTGTAGATGCTAGCCACCGGCATTACAGACTATGTGGTGCAAGTGCCAGCTGTGCAACATGACTGTACAAGCAAGTAGTCATCTAGCAGCTGTATACATGTACTTGTGACATATGACCCTGTGTGTGCCTGCATGTGGTGTGTCAACTTCTAGATGAATGGGTTATGGCCCATGCACACACACTGCCCTCCCCATAGCCCTACTATGACAAGCCTGCTGAGGTCATCTACTGTGAAATACACATTTGGGAGAGTTGCAGTCCAGTAATCTCCATGGCATGTCCTATAATTGCATATTTCGGTAGTGTGATAAACTAGTTAGGTTGGAGTTCCAATCCCAGACATGTCAAGTGTGTGTGTGTGTGTGTGTGTGTGTGTGTGTGTGTGTGTGTGTGTGTGTGTGTGTGTGTGTGTGTGTGTGTGTGTCTGTATAGAGAGCAATGATTTTTAGGGTAGTCACACTCCCTAAAATTCAAATGCTCTAGTTTAGTAAGGCTATTGATGTCATCCAACTAGAAATACATATTTGGGAATGTTGTAGCCCAGTAATCTCAGTAGTGCATCCCATGACTGCGTACCACTATAGTGTGATACAATAGCTAGGTAGGAGTTTTAATCCCAGAGTTGGCAAGTGTGTGTGTGTGTGTGTGTGTGTGTGTGTGTGTGTGTGTGTGTGTGTGTGTGTGTGTGTGTGTGTTTGTGTGTGTGTGTGTGTCTATCTGTCTGTGTAGAGAGCAATGCTTTTTAGGGTAGTCACACTCCCTACAATTCAAATGCTCTACTTTGATAAGGCTGTTGATGTTATCCACCTAGAAATACATCTCTGGGAAGGTTGTAGCTCAGTAATCTCAGTAAAGTGTCCGATAACCGTGTACTGCTATAGTGTGATAAAATAGGTAGGAGTTCTAATCCCAGACTTGGCAAGTTTTGTGTGTGTGTGTGTGTGTGTGTGTGTCTATGTGTGTGTGTGTGTCTGTCTGTGTAGAGAGCAATGCTTTTTAGGGTAGTCACACTCCCTGCAATTCAAATGCGCTACTTTGATATGGCTGCTGATGTCATCCACCTAGAAATACATCTCTGGGAAGGTTGTAGCCCAGTAATCTCAGTAGCATGTCCCATAACTGCGTACTGCTGTAGTGTGATAAAATAATTAGGTAAGAGTTCTAATCCCAGACTTGGCAAGTGTGCCTGTGTATGTGTCAGTCTGTGTAGAGAGCAATGCTTTTTAGGGTAGTCACACTCCCTACAATTCAAATGCTCTACTTTGGTAAGGCTGCTGTCATCCACATCTGGGAAGGTTGTAGGCCAGTAATCTCTGTAGTGCATTCCATAACTGCGTAGAGCTCTAGTGTGATACAATAGTTAGGTAGGAGTTTTAATCTCAGGCTTGGCAATTTTGTCTGTGTGTGTGTGTGTGTGTGTGTGTGTGTGTGTGTGTGTGTGTGTGTGTGTGTGTGTGTGTGTGTGTGTATTTTAGGCTAGTCACACAATTCAAATGCCCTACTTTGGCAATCCTGCTGATGTCATTCAGTATGAAATACACCTTTGGGGAAGGGCCACTCCAGCAATCCCTGTGGTGCATCCTATAACAGCATCATGCTATAATGTGATATAGAACTCTGGTTGGAGTTCTATTCCCACACAAGGCAGTTGTGGACATTTTGTGTGTGTTTCTATGTCTGTGTAGGGAGCAATGCATTTTAGGCTAGTCACACTCAGTACAATTCAAATGCCCTACTTTGGCAATCCTGCTGATGTCATTCACTGTGAAATGCACCTTTGGGGAAGCAGTACTCCAGTAATTTCCATGGTGTATCCTATAACGGCGTAGTGCTGTAGTGTAATATTATAGTTAGGTAGGAGTTCTAATCCCAGACATGACAGGTGTGTGCGTCTGTGCTTGTCATTTGTATCCTGTGTAGAGGTGGTTGTGAGTGTTTAATAACTGGACTCAATGTGGATTGGGTTTTGCAAAATTCTTATATGATGGGCTAAGTATATATCACAATGTCCACCATACAGGGATAACAGATGTGAAATAGCCAAGAGGCTGGGGTGGAAATCCATACCCCTAAATGTGACATCAATGCCAGCTGAACAACATTAGCAACCCTTGTATTACCCAGGGAACACACTCAACCTATGTCTCTCTCTCTCACACACACACACACACACACACACACACACACACACACACTTGCCTAGGCAACAGCTGCTATGTTTTTAGTACCCTGCATATTGCCCACTGATAGTAACCATGGTGTGATTGCAGTGTGCTACAGAGGACATGACACCCTGTCCATCAGTCCAATAGGCATGTACATGCCAAATGTGCACCTTCCTCATGTCCCCCACTGGGCACCTGCAACACCTGTAGTGCCATCAAATGTGACCCACAAAGGACATACCATGCCTGAAACACAAGCCCTGTATGGACAGATGCCACTGACACCAGGGAATACCTGTATCATGCTATAAATGTAGGTGCATGGTCAACCTGCTGTTCATTAACAGTTCCCACCACATGAGGCCAGGACTGGCACATCTGATAGCACTCTGTGTACACAACATGGGCCAGACACCCCAGGTACAGTTCCACATGTCACTTTACATGCATGTGGGAGGTGTGCAAATCCCAGACACTGTCCATATTATGGACTAAGGAACACATACATGTCAAGCAATGCAAAGCATTGGCCACACGCAATAGTCACCCAGGTGACTGGATGGTGAATACAATACACACCTGTGTGGGCAACTTCAAACACTACACCCTAAGCCACATTGCAGACCATTGTCATGTGGCCTGATGCCAAGGTATACCCATCACCTAGCTTTGTATAGCCCTCTGGCACTGTCAACCACAACACACCTGTGAAGCAGTGCACCCATGCATGTCAGTACTGACACATGTGTCTGTGTGTGTGGTGTATGATGCATATGACCACATTCACAATCACTACAACCCCCCACTGGCATACTGAAGCATGCTTTCTCATGTCAGATACCTCCACATACCCTTTGCACATATAGCCTCCGTATGACCCCAGTGGTGCATGTAATACCTGCACAGTACTGTGTTTTGGCAATCCCACTAGTGATAAGTTGTATTCCTGGCCCTGCCAAGTGTGTCAATGTGTGTGTCCTTATGAGAGTGAGGCTGTGTTGACGCTGACACCTGTTCATGCAGACAGGAATGTGTACTACACCTACCACATAGCTACCATATCCCTGTTGCAGATGTCACTCACCATCACATATATGTACTGAGGGCTCCCCAACATGCAACCTATGTGGCGCATCCACTAACTTCATGGACTGTGATAGCACTACATAGTCGTCAGGGGTTTGATGCCCTGTACTGGTAGGTGTGTGACACAAACATGCTTAAGTTTTACTCCCCCACCCCTCCCTGGCTTTTGTGTGACTCTGTCTACCTCTCTCACCCCCTCTCTGGTGTATGTGGAGACTTACACCTGCATTGCTTAGGCAGCAGCATGTGCATTTTAAGTGATGCTCAGGATCAGCTGATGGCCTCTACATGAATTGCAGCCCTCCTCTAGCTGATTGCATGTGGAACAGCTGTGGCAACATTCCCATAGCCAATTGCATGGAAACACACACCAATATCTAGGAAGATCATGTTGGTGTTGGGCCTTTCATTCACTGTGAACAGGAACTCGTTCTGTTTTTTGGCAAACAGCATATCAGATGGATTGGGGATTTACCTCTAACACCATACACAGTGGAAACAGGCTGACACACAGGAGGGGGATGTGCCTGACCTGACTACAGTCTGTAAGTGCTGCAATGCTGCATTTGGAGTAATGTTGGTTTAACAGTGTGTGCGTGGATATGGCTGTCCTACATGTTTTCATACCTGTCATGTCAGTGCTATGTTTATGAGGGAACACCCATCTATAGGGTCATCTGCAGACTGGCCAGTGTGTGGTGCCTTTTGTTTCAGGTGTTACCCACAGAGCACCTATCTGTGAACTGCAGAAGGTAGTGTGAAGATTGCAGTCTGTAGATGGTGACAGCCGTGAGAGTTACTCACTTCGTATCCCTCAAAGGACATATGTTGCAACAAACCCAGTTACAACAGTAAATGTATGAGGTTATCACAGCAACATGTCAATATTGGCCTTGTGTATGTGCCTCCAACCGCAACCCTGTCAACCTTTGTACATATGTCATGCAGTAAGGGGTGTATATGTGCTGTACATCATAATTAGTGACATCATATCTGATAACAAGCCAGTAAGATATCAGCCAGCTACACATGTTATGTATAGTAGGGGTTATATTTGATGACATAACCTGGACATTCTGTGATTGTTTGTACAGTACTGAGGTTTGTGTACTTATGGTGATTGTCAGCAGTGTGTGTATTGTTAATATGTACCTTGGCCTGTGTACAGACTTTGGTAGATGTTATTGTTCTTGGTCATGTTCTATCTGATGTTACATGCTGCTCCACTGTATGTTACCCCATTGGCTGACATGTTTGTAGGGCCATGCACCCACATGTCCCATACCACAGACAGGCATTGGAGCACACTGTGTAGCGTCCCAGTATATGTAGGGTTAGTGTGTGAGTGACACATATGAGGTTGGTGTTGAACAGATAGTCCATATACTGTAATAATATGCTAGCATGGTCCATATACTGTAATAATATGCTAGCATACTATATGTGGCTGTGGCTATGTTCACATTGGTTGTGGTTATGCACTTTCACACAGGTGTATGTTACTCTGTGCTGTGGCATGCCTTTAGGGCCTGCTATATATGCAGGTACATATGCATTCCCCCATAGGAAATGTAGGCCAGTGTTGAGCTGGTCTGTCTGTAGCTTGCACAGTGCTTTGTTACATGCCTAGCAGCTTAGTGTACTTACCCAGTGAGATGTAATGTCCAGATACTTGCCAGCTGTATTGCCGCCGGGCCAACATAACAGTCATGTATGTCAGACAGACCAGTGGGATGCTATACAGATTTATGTCAATATCTAGTGGGTAGTATGTGGCCATTGCACCTCTGTACCAGAGGTTAGTATGTGGCAGGACAGGCAGGGATGTGTGAATGCATAACCTATGGGGGCACATGTATACCAGTAGTTACGTGTTATACCCATCTACATGGCTGTTAACATCCACATTGTCAGGATTGGTCAAGATGTCTTGCACTAAGGGGTTATGTGTATACCTCTGGACTGTCCAGAGTTTGTCAGACTGTCCACATATATTGGCCATTATCCCTGCTGTAGTCCACAGAAGCATTATGTGCTAGCAGTGGTACTGTACTATGATGTCCTTCGGATGTCTGTCAGCAGCCAGTGGCGCACATATTAAAAGCAGATGTGACCTCCCACACACACCATGCCTGCGAAGACACTCTCTAGTACAATAGCAGTAGTCTACATATATACCTGTTATACATACCTGACATCCCCTTACACTACAAAGTTGAGAATTATAGGGTCTGAGGTAGGGCTACACTCCATGTTCAGGACATATGGTGAAGATATATGTACATATGATTGTCCAGATATCTATATAGACATACACATATCGACATACATAGATGCTTATGTATATGTACATAGCTATGCAAATAAACACCCAGGTACATACATATACTGAGCAATATATGTCTACACATATACAGATAGAGATACATATGCACATATACATATGGATATCTACATATATATTGACAGTAGTAGGTATATCAGAATAGATATGTATGCACTTATAGTTATTGATATCTACATATATACCAACATAACTAGACATATCTATACACATAGGATGTGCATACATATATAGCTATATATACATATATCTATATATACATATATGTATATCTATATATACATATATCTATATATACATATATGTATATGAGAGCGCTACAGAATCCTGAAAGCTCAAAGTCCTGAAGACCATCAGGGGTGAGCTGCCTTAAGGTATATGGATGTACATTACCATACAATCCACCTTGGTTAAATGCAGGCCTAATGCCACCTGCCATACAGACTGTTCTGTTTGTCAGTGTGCTTGAGATGGTGTCAGTTGTGCCTTGTTATGTAACAGTTACATCCCATTATGTCAGCTGAGGTCTTTACCCCCTAGGGATTGTCTACAGGGTGTAGATAGAGGCTGTTGAACTATGCATCTGCATTACTTACTGTTGATAGTTTGGTATCTTGTGTCCCAGTCTGTCTTTAATATTGTACTACTTGATGGCCTTGGCCTGGACAGCAACATTTGTTAACTTTTCCAGACTACTGTATTAGTATAACTGTTTCACAGTTGCATTACTCAGTTTATGTGGATGTCCATGTCTAAACAGCTATACCACATGGCATATACAACTGTAATAGTTCACAAATAAAGCTTTTCCATTTATGCACATCTGTGTGTGGTCTTATATCCTTTGATTTCTCTGTGGGTATATGTTGCAGCAATGATTGTTATTTGTATGCGTGGATCATACAGTCTCCAGTTGGTAAGGTGGTAACAGTAGGAATAGTGGCTGTTCCATATTGTGTGCACCTACTACATATGTATCTTACTATACATATCTCTGCGTGTGTATGGGTAGTTACATATATATATATATATATATATATATATATATATATATATATATATGTGTGTGTGTGTGTGTGTGTGTGTGTGTGTGTGTATATATATATATATATATATATATATATATATATATGGCTCATTAGCAGCAGTACAAAGAACTGCCTGCTCACACCCTTGTTCTCCCCTCCCCTTCCCTGTTTATTACCTTAAGACAATCCCAGAGTTAATACATATTACCTGTGGCAGGCACCATTTGTAAAACTACAATCCACTCTGCTACAGGCCCCATGAAGGCTCAGTGTCTCTCCAGTAAGTGTTTTACAACTGTAAATGCCTATTTATGTTGAATTGTATTAGACATTTTACAACTGTATATGTTTATGTTGAATTGTGTTAGACATCTAATATGTTTTATGCTTTATTTTTGATGTTACTATGGCATGCACCAAGTTGTTACTAGTATAATAGTATGTATGGTCTATTTGCATAGCTGCACCATGTTCACTAATGTTATTCATGTAATAGTGTTGTGTGTAGACAGCTCATACTAGTGTCTAAATTATTTCTATAAGTTTGTGCTGTTACTGGTGGATAGAATCACATTGGAGAACCACGACAGATTGCTGCTCGCTATATTTTTATCTGTGGCTGCATAACTGTCTGTTTTTTTTTTCTAATGTTCTTCCAATTGGCTCAGTATCTGCATATACTAAGTAGTGGTTCAGGACATTGCATGTGGTAGCTATTTGCTCAGTGTGTTTTTTATAATCTTTATAATATATATTTACCATCTCAAAAGTGCTTACTCCTCTCTGTACTCTTCTTTTCTAGACCTAACACCACTCTTAAGTATTCAACTGCGGTACCACCTTTAACATTCCTATAAGAAAAGTGCAGTCTGGGTCTGAACTGTCCGCAAACAGCTACAGTTAACTTTGAGTATGTGTCTACCTGTTTGAGCCAATCTTCATTTTCCCCTGGAGAGCACTGTGCTTTGGCTGTAAGCAACCCCCCACCACAACCACCACACACATCTTCCACTTTCTCTTATTCCCTTCTGTTAGCAAATAGTATCCAAAACTGATCAATACTGTGTGTTTGTTTATTTAAACTATTCCACAGTAGCCTACTGATACAAGGTTATCCTGGTTTTCCACCTGAGAAATTAAGACAAGACTTACAGTTTCAGAGCAGTCCTTGGTCAATTGTGATTGTTCTTAACACATACTTGTCTTGCTTTGTGATTGTTTCCAGCCCCTCATACAAGAACCTAACAGGGTCTATCCCGCTTCGCTCCCCGCCCTGCCCCCTATTCCCTCCCGTCCCCAGTGGTCCCACCTTTATTGCACTCAAACCCCTCCCATCTGTCCAATAGCCAACCACAGCGCTAACCCAACACTACCTCCTCCATATTCCCTCTATCACACCTCCTCAACTGACATGTACAACCATACCTTTCCTTTGTTCAATGCATGCACTCTCCTTGCATATCTTACATCCTACCAAAGCTCCATCATTCCCCCACTCAACCACTACCACTGTACTACTACTCACACCACCACCCATGTCTCACCCATACTCAACTCCCCTCCCACCAGCTCAAGAACCATCCCTATGCACCCCCCACATATTCTACCAACTATATTACTCAAACATAAAGCATCCCTACAACTTAACATAGTAACCCTCCCACCATACCTATTACCCACAGAGAACAATCATAAAATTTCCCTTATAAACAAACACATTCAAAAACTGAGAAAACTAATAATCTCATGCATATCAAAACTAGCCCTAAGTGGAGACATCCACCCCAACCCTGGCCCTACCATCTCCAACCCCAATCCTCATAATCAGACTAGAAATCACAACTTCTCCCATATTACAGCCAATAGAAAGCCAAGTGACTTCCTTCTACTAAGCCTAAATATTAGAAGTATATCCAATAAAGTCCATGAACTCCATGCCACCATAGACTTATACCCCCCAGATATAGTCGTCCTGACAGAAACCTGGCTAAAACCTCACATTACCAGTGAGCAAATATTCCCTACAAGTTACGGCATACTAAGAGTAGACCGGCTAAACAAAAAAGGAGGTGGTGTAGCTATAATATTTAAACAACATCTAAACATCCAGATCTTAAAATCATCAGCTCCACAAATAGGCAATGAAGAAATAATATATACCAACCTCAAAATTAACCGAAACAAAACCATCAACATAATTGGATGCTACTTCCCACCTGGCCAAAACATCCCTCCACTAGGAAACCTCCTCAGCTGGTCTACCCACCATCTTCCCCAAGAAACTATCATCTTAGGTGATTTCAATATTGACTGGAAATCCTGTTCTGGCAACAATCCAACCCATCATGTACACCTTCATGGCTTCACCCAACTAGTCCAGTCACCAACAAGGATAAATAAAAACTCCAGCAAGCACTCTACCCTGGATTGGATACTAGTCAGTAAGAACCCCCAGTCATATATAACAGGCTGCTTATTAGTGATCACTCCCCAACATTCCTACTCAAAAAATACCTGTACCAAGCTAAACCTGTCATCTATCGTCAAATACGTAAAAAAATAAACTTTAACCCACTCACATTCATCTCATCCCTCAAAGAATGTAACTGGCATGCTCTAAAGTACCTCAGTCTAGATGACGCAGTTGAATCTTTTAATACTACCTTCCTGAACATCCTTAATTACCATGCCCCCATAAGAATTTCCAGAACCAAAGCACAACCCTCCCCATGGCTACAGAAAACCACTAAGTCAGAAATGAAAAACAGGGATAAAGCCTGGGAGCACTGGCGCAAAACCAAAACCCCCGCAGCTAGACAGAAATTCCTAGAACTACGCAATAGAGTCAAAAAGCTAATAAAACGGGACAAATTCCAATACTACCAGTCTGCCCTAAACTCCTCACAACATAGCCCCAAACAATTCTGGTCCTCCATAAACTCCATCCTCCACCCAGGTAAAGTCAGTACCCCTCCTCCTAACATCCCTCACTCCTCAGAAAATATTGCTACCTCATTCAACACACACTTCACCCAAATCATACTATCACTAGCTAAACAACACAACCCTCCTCCAACCCACACCTTCAACTAGTAATCTCCCACTGCCTTCTTTTTTTTCTCCTGCACCTACCTCCAACATAAAAAACTCTTAACTAAACTTAAACCCACCAAATTAGCAGCAGACAACCTCCCAAGTGAATACCTACAAATCGCAGCTGATGCTCTGGCCTACCCAGTATCCATCTTGATTAATCGATCTCTGTCAGAAAGTTACGTTCCCACATTGTGGAAAGTCTCACATATAATTCCCCTACACAAAGGCGGACCCTCTGCAGAACTAACCAATTACCGCCCCATAGCTATTCTCTCTCCACTCTCCAAAATACTAGAGAGATGCATACACTCTCAGATCTCACACTACCTCCTTACTAACAACCTCCTTTCCAGTACTCAGCATGGTTTCCGACCAAACCATATCACCACCACTGCCTTACCCTCCTTTACAAACACTATCCTTCAGTATAAAAACAATGGCTATCTCTCCTCTGCTACTTTCCTAGACCTATCTAAAGCATTTGACATGGTCCCACACAGACAACTTATCTCTGTCCTCAATAACCTATCCTTTTCACAATCAGTCACCAACTGGTTTCAGAGTTACCTGTCTGACGGCCAACAATCTGTTGTATGACAGAATGACATATCTCCCCAACTACCTGTCTCCATAGGGGTTCCCCAAGGATCTATCCTTGGACCCCTACTTTTCTCTGTTTACACCAATAATCTAGCCTCTGCCACCAAACATGGCACACTCATCCAATACGCAGATGACTCTACCATCATCTGCTCAGCCCAGTCCCTACCCAAACTGCAAAAAGGCACACAGGAAGCCTTTTCCTCTGTTGAAACATGGTTATCCGATGCCCAGTTAATACTCAACCCAAACAAAACTAAACTACTCATCTTCCAACCCACCAAACATACTCAAAACAACCCTCACTTTAACATCACAGCAAAAGACAACACCACTATATACCCAAATGAACACACCAAATTGCTAGGAGTGGAAATAGACAATAAACTAAAATTTGACATTCACATATCCATGACCATAAAAAAAGTCCAAAAAAACTAGGAGCATTATATAGAAATAAACAATTTCTCACCAAAGCAGCAAAGATTTCAATAGCAAATTCCCACCTTATCTCCACCCTACTTTATGCCTCTCCAGTATATACCAACCTAAGGCAATGTGATCTAAACAAGCTAGAGACCTGCTACAACAAAATTGCAAAATTCACCACAGGGGCATCCTACCGTAGTCACCACTGTCTCTCACTTGCTGAACTGGGCTGGCTTGAACTCCCTCACCTCCTTCAGTGGTATCAACTCTCACTCACCCACAAACTAGTAAACCATCCACTAAATGTCCCATCCCTCCAGAATCTACTCCAACCCTATCGCACCACCAGACCACTAAGATCCAGCAACAAAAATCACTTGCAGATCACTAAAGCCAATAACTCTGCTGGTGAAGCACTATTCTCTTGCACCATAGCCAAATTATGGAACTCACCCCCACCCATAATTACCTCCGTACCATCATGCACCAACTTCAAAACTTTATTAAAAACGCACCTAAAAACATGCTGGCTATGCCCTTGCAACTCCCACTCTAATATCATCCACCCATCCAGCTACTACCTTTCTTTCACCTCCACTAACTACCTTGATGATAGCAAGCTCAGACGCTCATAAGCCTAGTACTTATTATACAGCAGGAACTTCTCATTGTTACATTTGTTAATGCCTGTTATGTACTTCACAGATAAGATTCTAGTTGTCTACTGATGTACTATGTTCTTCATCTGTAAATATGTTGTAAGTAATTTCTATGTTAAATTGTTAATCACTATGTAATCCAATGTAACTACTGTCTGTTTATTTTACTGTGGAGCTTTTCTCCCCGGGCTTCTGCTGAAAATGGACCCATGTCCAGTCGGACACTCCCGGTCAACAAATTTAAATAAATAAATAAATAAATACATTTTATACATATATATATATATATATATATATATATATATATATATATATATATATATATATATATATATATATATATATATATATATATATATATATATATATATATATATATATATATATATATATATATATATATATATATATATATATATATAATATATATATAAATATATATATATAATATATATATAAATATATATATATATATACACACACACATATATATATATATATATATATATATGTATCTGCATAAATTTACATTTATATTTATATTCAACATCTACATCTAGTATTTATACATTTTTATTATTTTTATCATATTATTACATATTTATATACATTTTAACATTTACATTTATCAACACACTATATTTATAGTTACATATACAACAACATTTATGTGCTTTGGTGTTTTAATATTTTTAACACAGCAATATTTAAACAAACTTAAAGTTTTATTTATGTAATACAGGTCCTTATTCTTCACTGAATCTTTAAGATGTGATGTACTGACCATTCAATGATGACTATTGATTAATTATTTATCTAATTGTTTTGAAATCAGTATATAAGGGATGATTAGCAACAGTAATTTGTACTCTGATGATGCCCCATGTCAGTGGGTGAAAGCGCTTAGTATCTGTGGATTGTATCGTGTTTTGTCTTCTGTTTGGTCCGTTTTTTTTGTTCATTAAAGTATTTATGAAGAGACCAGGATCCAAGGTTTGCTGTATTTTTGACATACAGATGTAGACATATATATGTATAGATGTAGGCATTTGTATGTATATATATATATATATATATATATATATATATATATATATATATATATATGTGTGTGTGTGTGTGTGTGTGTGTGTGTGTGTGTGTGTGTGTGTGTGTGTGTGTGTGTGTATGTGTGTATATATTTCTATATATTTATATCTACATCTACATATATAGGATATGTTTTATATATTTAGATATTAATATATATATATATATATATATATATATATATATATATATATATACATACACACACACACACACACACACACACACACACACACACACACAAATATATACATCTACATGTTGAAATATATTTCCTGTACCGTTGAATGACTGGGCTGGATGATATGCTTGTGAAAACATCAGGGCTATATATATCTGACATGGCTTAGTGGCATATCACTTTGGCTATGATCTGCAAGATCCTGGGTTCGAGCTTTGCAAAGGCTGTTTATTTTCTTGCTGGGCAGAACAAGGGCGGTTGGATACAGAGTGATTAAAGCACTTTTGAGCAGTTGTGCGCAGGTTTGCGAGGAGCTAAGCACTGCTAACCTCTGGTTACAATTTCCTATACTCGGCTTCTAAATTGCTCAACCAGGGTAGGCATTGCTTACTCCCACGCAAACAGGCTGAAACCCACTTACAGCTACTTAAAAGTGCTTACTCCCGCTTACCCCCATGCTAATTTCTTTAAAAGAAAAGAAAAAAGGGTAGATAGGAAAGTCATAAAAAAGGGGCACAAACAGGGTAAGACAGTAGAGGAAATAGCTAGGTATGTGCAGGAAGGGTTTGGGGAAGGTCCATAGCTGCCCATTCCTACTAAAGCAACTGCTGTGCATGTGCAATGAATTTGGAGGTAGATTTGGACACTCAAACCCCTGAGAGGGGAGTGAGGACAACAGTAATAAGTTGTGATGCCAATTAGACCAGATTACATGTGTCCAGTGGACACGTGTGCGAAATGAACAGCTATGTATGGGGCGAGATATTTTTTGGGAACAGATTGCCCTTTTTTTATTTTTTTCAGGTGAGAGTGGGATGTTGGGGTGGAGTAGTAGGTATATTTGTGGGGGGTGGGTTGGGTAGGTTAACAGACAAGACAAACAAGACACATACAGTGGCGGTATATGACACCTGTGGGGGGTAAATACCTTGAGGGGGAGGGGTGTTGGGGAATCGGAAACCCATGAGCCCTCTAGTGGAAACAGTGGGACTGAGGGCCCCACAGATGGGCCGTCACAACTGCACCTTCACAGTCTTGATGGTGGCTGTGCTGGGGGCTGATTTACAGAGCCAGACTGATGCTCTAGTTGTGACACACAGCCCTCGAGTTGGCATAGAATATCACCAATCTGCTAGTTTAGCTCTCTACACACCATGACCCCGACCTGGCAATGGGTGACAGGTTCCTGTCCTCACCTATTCCCGGAGGGGGGGGGCGAGCTCCATCCCCTGAGGCGGTTCCATCCAAAGGTGGTGCAGTACCAGCAGACAGGGAGGTCCTGGGTTGGGCCCCAGACATGCTGGTGCCCGGTGCCATGGCCAGCTGATGTGGGACAGGTGGGCCATTGGGACCGGCCTTACCAAACGTGCTATAGTGTTTAGATTTCATTATCATATGTGGGTTAGTAATAGTCAACACATTCCATGGTTAGGTATAACAGCATGCATAGATATTGCCATTAACCCAGATACCAGATACAGAACAGTTGCATAGCAAACAGAACACATGCATATATGGGACCACAGTGGTAATAAGAACCACATGCAAGTGCATTGATGGCACCATGCCACCAATGTTGTAATATTTCATTATAGCACATGCATGGGAGCAATTAATATATTTATCAAACAATTGGACATTATCAGAACATAGGTGTCATTACATACCAGTTGGGGTGGGTATGTTGATTATTGTTGGAGATACGATGGGGGGGGCAAAGATGTCAATTAATAACTAGTATATTCCTGTATTCCACATTACTCTCCTAATCAGTGCTATTATCTGTACCTTACAAGTCTTACTACACTACCCTATAGCCTTAGTTTGGACAGTGATATGGCTATCGTCATTGTTATACATGAACTGATTTTACCTGCAGTACACACGTCTTACCTGGTATACCTGTGGAGGGAATGTTTGTTAACAATAACTGTTACTACACATACTCCCAGATTCCAGGTTGATGTTGCGCACATAGCTATCCAACTCTTTCTGCACAAAATCTGGCTATGTGTTGACCACATGCAGGTGTGCTGGGACATATTTAGAATATTGCCCTCTTCAACTTTTAGTGACTTGACACACACACATATACATGCTTTCCTACACAGTTATATTATGTAGCACAGTGTGGGTGACAGTGATCAGTGTGATCAGTGATACGTTATTATTCAGAGAAACTGCAACACTCACATTTCCCTACAATGCCAGAGTGAACAGTACCAGTACAGGTTATTATGGTCTTTATTTCTCAGCACTGAGTTTGTATCAGACGTACCTGTGAGAGCAATGTTTGTTAGCACTACCTGACTGTTGCCACACAAATGTCCAGATTACACATTAGTATTATGCATACATACCACTCTGTTACTGTACACACTCTGGTCACAGCTTGAGAACATGGGGGTGTAGATAGGACATACTTAGCTGATTACTCTCCTAACAGTTTTGGGGCTTGCTACAGTGACAGGTTTGTTCTCATAGATGTTTGACAATCACTTGTATTCCCTGTTTGCTGGCTAAACATCTGAGATCATCCCACAGACATACCAGGGGTACAGGCACCAGATATGGTCCCATATACTGGACATTCTGGCCTCATCTGTACAGTTGTGGGGTATGATTCTGTATGCAGAGTACTACCACTAGCAGGATTCGAACCAGGGCTGTGTATGCTAAAAAAACAATAGTTCACATCTCAGTTGCATGTGCTACTCAGGTTTTGTTGTCTGCATTTTCCCTGTTTACTGTCTATGTGTCCCTCAGTTGTACTAAATGGCCTCTGGGGATTACACCTGTCATATACAAGCATTCCTACACATTCAATTTATGGTGCATGGTGTGGGTAACAGTACTATTACATGATTGCGAATCTACATTTACCATATGATACCAGAGTATACACATGCAGTCCAGCAGTTAGACTTTTATTGACATACAAACAATATGAGACTCTTCCTAACATATTTTCTAGTGTATGCAGTACTTGCCTTGAAAAATGCAGGTTTTATACAGGCAGTTAATTTACTACTACATTTAGTTTTATTTCCTATGACAGTAAATGGATGAGTATTACTGACCTGCCTCACGTCGCAACCTCACCAGGTGACTGACATTGGCCTCCTGGCTCACGGCCTGCTCCATAACAACTGTGGGGGACATAAGAGGAATATTCAGCCATACCTATCCATGAAATACCTGAGCTGGCAATTATTACACACATAGTGGGGTGATAATTACACACAACTGGAACATCCATTACCGTTTTAGCCTCTTGGATCCACTCCTCTAAGAGGTCCCCCTTACACCGCTTCAGGTCAGCATAGTGATGCCTGACCTGCTTACCATTTCTGGGTATGCCAGTGGCACTGGTGAGGTCATGGGCGAGACGGTCCCAGGCCTCTGCCTTATTTTGGGAGCCCTGGTACTGGCCCCGCAACAGTCTCTGATCATGGTCTTTGACAAGGAGTCCTGCGATGACTTTGGACTCATGGATGCACCAGCGCTGCAACTGAAAGCGCACACCTTCTCCCCTTACTGTCATTGCGCCTGCAAGGGGAAGCTACAACCAGTTATGAGATGTATTCCTGCATCTTGGGTTTAAGTAGGGCCAATTTCCCACACTTTTCTGTGATTGGCCAATTCTGAAAAGGCTGGGCTATGGGCAAACATGCTTACCTAGGGTTGGCATTGTTTAAAGGGGTATAACACCTGGCACATTGAGTTAGCTGGCCTACACATTGCTTACACCTCCTAAGCTGGCCTGTGCAATGCTTATATTAGACTTTGCATTATAATTCCTTTTTGGCATTGAGTTATTATTCATTACACCTTATATGTATGTCTGATATCCATGATTCATGTGTACGTACACTGTATTGGGTCCTTGTGTTTTATTGGGGACCTCAACATTCTATTACAATTACACCTGACTTCTGGCCTTACTGTATTCTGGTTCAAGTATTTATGTTATGTAGTTGGTTAAGGCACATATGTCTGTATACTGATTCCTTTCTGTACTGTTGTCCTTCACACACACACACACACACACACACACACACACACACACACACACACACACACACACACACACACACACACACACACACACACACACACACACACACACACACACACACACACACATACATGCAGACACACACATGTATACTAACACAGACACACACACACACACACACACACACACTACTCACACAAGTGCACACACGTGTTCAACTCTTCTGATGAAACATACATGGTAGATATGCAGTAACAGAATATTGTTTTTGATAACTTAATGTCTGCTACTCTTGCTACCTGCACAAATGAATGGGCTTAAATTTGGATGCATATCCACTCTTACTTTGACTATTTTAAGGAACTCAAAAATAAATAAAAATAAATACCAACAGAGTCAAGCACAGCCACAGGTCAAAAAATCCAAGAAATAGAGCCAGTCCAAAATGATAAAAAAAAACAATTTATTGCAGGAACACACACAGGTAAGTGCTTTCACATAGGAGCTTCTTCAGACCAAATCATTCCTTTTCGTCATTGAGATATTATTAATTACACCTTATATGTATGCCTGGTATCCATGATTCATGTGTACGTACACTGTATTGAGTCCTTGTGTTTTATTTGGGACTTCAACACTCTATTACAATTACACCTGACTTCTGGCCTTACTGTATTCTGGTTCAAGTATTTATGTTATGTAGTTGGTTAAGGCACATATGTCTGTATACTGATTCCTTTCACAGGTTCAGTTTGGTTTTACTATGGTGAAGACTTGTTTGCTAATACCTGAGCTTTCTGTACTTCTCTGTTGTCTTGGTGGTTCACTGCTGTGACTATGGTGTATAGGGTACTGGGTTTGTGACCTGCATGGCTGTTTGTTTTGTTGCTGGCCATATCAAGGGCCATTGGATACAGAGTGATTAAGGCAGTTTTGAGCAGTTGTAAACGGGTTTGTGCAGGTTTGTCCGAGGGTAAGCAATGCGAACCTCTGGTTGCATATGCTTACAGAGAGTTAGCTTGAAAATTGCTTAACCTGTGTGCTCATTGCTTACCCCCATGCAAACGGGGTTAAACTTGCTTACTAGTTTTTAAATATGCTTACTACTGCTTATTGGTGCTTAAACCTGCTTACTAGTCCTTTATTCATTATGACACTGACACTTCACATGTGCATTTACTGCAGTACTCCAGTTCATAAATATATGTTATTTAGTAGGTTATGCAACATAACTATTAGTCATAACGTGCTTTGCCATGGAAAGTGCTGCAGTGGGACTTGAACCAGGAATGCCTGCTCATAAGGCGAATGCTCTGCCCACTTCACTATTGCTATGCTGTTTCATGTGCATATATCTTTCTTGTTATATTCTTCAGCCATTTAAGCTGCATTAACCGTAGCTAAGCGATGGGCACACCTGCGCACCTACAGTTAGCTTTAATCAGATTTTAAAATAATAAAATTAAAGGTTTGTTCATTTTATTGGTGATTACTTGCTGTTGCACACAAGGGGGAATACTGGTGGGGATATGCGGACACCTATGAGCGGTCTCGCTCATTTCTTACCCCTTTTCTGCTGTTCTTCATTGCGGGAGCATGTATATTCTGAGAGCTCTGCTCTCAGACATGCCCCCTGCACTCGTACATGATCCATGTAAGATTAGGGGTTCAGGCAGCATGCCTCATTACTATGCATGGCGCACTGCCGTCTTGCTCCTAAACAGCCTCCTCCATGCAGAACTAAGCTAGTCCTGCAGGGAGGAAAAGTAAATCTGGGGCACACACACACACACACACACACACACACACACACACACACACACACACACACACACACACAGTACTCGCACAAGTGCACACACGTGTTCAACACTCCTGATGAAACATACATGGTAGATATGCAGTAACAGAATATTGTTTTTGATAATTTAATGTCTGCTACTCTTGCTACCTGCACAAATGAATGGGCTTAAATTTGGATGCATATCCACTCTTACTTTGACTATTTTAAGAAACTAGTAAATATGCATCACAAGTATCAGCTCTGACAAACATCTCTGCTGTTCTCCAGTACCAAATGTACTTGCTTTGTCAAGAAAAAAAACTTAGCTGATAACTTAGTACTGCTGGAGAGTCTAACCAGTTAATAATAGCAAAAGCCAGCAATGAATTTTCTTTAAAAAACACTTAAGAACATGTGCATTGTTTCCTCTGATTTTTCTAGTATTCTTCTAGTGTTCTTTATGCCATGGCCTAGTTTCCTCTTTAGCAGACTGAAATGATCACTCTGCAAAATAACAATTTCAAGATAAGATAAAGGAACTCTGACAAAACATCATTATGAAGTTTAACTCCTACCACCTTTGTTACTCTCTCAATGACAAAAACATCAGTCAAAAGAGTCTGATTTTTTTCTCTTGCTCTGTCTCCATCTCCGTCAGGTAAGTGAATCAGCATTTGACACAATGTACCTGTCTAGCAGAATTAATAAATTGCATCATACTTCGCTGCAACCTTTGCTGTTCTTAATGGGCCATATTCGTCTGCCAATATAATTTAAATGTGTAAGAATATTGGAATGTAGGGCTGTCAATTCAAAGGTAGCATGAGTGCCTAAGAAACAAAACCTTATAACAAAGCAATTATGATCTATTTTGACCAATGCTACCCTTACAAGAAATGTATTTGTGAATGATAAAAATGAACTTTCACAGGACTGTGTGCAAATCTCAAGAAATTATTTGAGCTGACTTCTAATGCATGATGACTGTACTAAAAGGTAAAGTGTGTAATTAAATGATGCTCTGTCCACCTGGTTGTTTTCTTTTTTATTTTGATATGAAAAGCAGAATGTTCAGGTTTACTTACCTGATTGTTACAGCAGCACATCATCAGAGCAACTTCTCTGCCATCCATCTACCATTTATTGTTATTCCAAGGATGTGGCATCCTGCGGAAGAAAACATCAT
Source organism: Protopterus annectens (assembly GCF_019279795.1). Classification (NCBI taxonomy): domain Eukaryota; kingdom Metazoa; phylum Chordata; order Ceratodontiformes; family Protopteridae; genus Protopterus; species Protopterus annectens. The sequence goes on from NC_056735.1 coordinate 475,572,713, forward strand.
GAGCACAATAGCCTTATTTGGCAAAATACTATCTCTGAAAGATGTTGTCTCTGAACTTGCTACTGCAGTTTTCCGATTCACAGGTATTGACAAGATTAATTGTCAAAGATCTAATTTTAGCAACTAGATACACACACACACACAATTCCTTATACTACACAGATCATAACGGACAACCACTGTATGTGCTTGAAGATTTAGCTCAGATTAATTTCATGTAATATTCTGCAGCTACAGCTTGTATTAGTGCATATAAACTAGAAATTAAATACTTAGCATCAGATTATTAACTCCATGCTCTCACTGCCCTCAATTATTCACAAGAATACAGTTATACTTGTGGGGTGGAAATGCAGATAGAAAAGGATCAGCACTAGCAGTGAAAGAAAACCTATTATCTCTCTACAGATAACTGGAGAAACTTGTTAAGTTGGAGAGTGCTTTTTTAGAAAACCTCACCTAAATAAAACTAAAGTCAGTGGTAAGTATGTGAGATGGCAATCAAATGGTATAATGTTTACATATTAAGCCATTAGAAAATACATAACAGAGCTGTAGGACCTGAGAGAAAAGAAAGAAACTCTGAAATATATTGAAGACATATGAAAGGCCAGAAGCTGGTTTTCAGATCTGCACACATTATTTAAGATAAGATGTATCTTCTTCACTATTCCTTACTATGTTAATTCCACATCCATTTACTTTTAATGTATCCCTCCAGAGATGCGACCTAGCATCTTATTGGTCCTAGCTGATGCTCTTTTACTCTGTTCCTTAAATCTGTGTCTGCCTTCATTAGCTCCGCCTAAGTCCATTTTTTGTTTCCTGTTTTATGTTTTTGCTCCCCCTATTGAGTACTCTCCTTCTAAATCATTATAGTCTATATGGAATATCATCAGTTTCCATACTTAGTTTTAGTTACTACCTTTCTCCAAAACAGGTTCAAACCCCCTCATTCTATATATGTCTGCCCACCAACCCTACTGTATTTCTAGATTTAGTGTCAAGAGTTATGTCACATACAAATACAATAACCAAGGCAACTTTCAGAATCCGTTTTGTTAGCCTCTATTCATAGCTGCTTTCTCACTTGACATTATCCTTTTACTGTGTACTGTATTCTCCCACTCCCCAAACACGTTGCTCCAGTTAGGACTAGGTGACCCAATACTACCTAAAACTAATGCTATCACCCTTTGTAGAAACTAACCAGGCAGATAATATCCACTATCTCCTTTCTATTTTTTTATCACCCATCATAAAACTGTAGCAGGTTCATCTTTAATGATTGCTATGCTTTAATTCCATGATTGGCTGCTACCTTGTAAGGAGCTGGCAACTGACTGCTTTTGTATGAGTTATATCCCTCCAGCTGAAGACTCACCAGTCTTCCACTGAGTTTCAGGAATTAATACTCCAATAAACAGTCTTCAAGGAAAAAACAGCCCAACAGTGAGATACCACAACTTTATTGCAGCCACAAACAAAATTGTTAAGTGCTTTCGTTCAATGGGAACTTCATCAGATCAATGAATTCATTTCCAAAAACATCTTTAAATACCCCTCTACCCTATTACATGACAGAGCAAACCAATCATAACAAACAGCTGTGGTAAATCAGTAAAATATTATTACATGAATATACCATAAAATAACCTAATATCAAAATATTAACTCTTGGGCTTTTTTTTCCTTGAAGACTGTTTATTGGAGTATTAATTCCTGGTTCTTGGTTTGTTGTTGGTTCTGGTGAATTACTTCCTCTGAGTTTGTTTCATATGACTACCTCTGTCATAAAGATCCTCTTTTATTTTATATTATTTTATTTTTTCACTCTCCATATTTTAACAAGAAGACTGCAGCAACCTCCTCTACTGTCTGATTCCTGTTTAAGTTTTCTTCATGTATCTTTGGGCTTTATTGTTACTGAGTAGCACGACATCTTCTTTACCCCTCTTTTTTTCAATAATGTATGAAGATAGACCTCCAAAGGACATGGTGCAGTAAATGCAGATATTGCAGAAGCTGTCTCAGAAGTGATTAGTAAAAAATAAACCACCAGTTATCTTACAATGGAGGCTTTCCATTGTATAATGAAATGGGCACAGACAAAATAGCTCAAGTAGGTCCCTTAATGCACTTCCCCATGTTAAATGTAATTGTATCACTTCTCTCTTGCTCATATTCTGGAAAACAAAAACCCCTATAGACCAAATGACTATGTCACAATCATTGACTATGTTCTATTCTTGAACCTTTCTGTACATTTAAAGCATGTAATTTCCAAAGTCTGTATGACAGCAAAGTGCATTATTTTTTCTTTATCTAAAACAAAGGGATAATATGTACACTCTTGCTTACAACATAATTGCATTAGTAAAAAAATATATCTGTAGTGATTGTCTATGCAATTAAAAGTGGGATTTAATTCATTTATATTTAGTATATCATTTTATAATATGTAACTTCTGCAATATTTCTTTTGCTAAATATTTTCCCTATGCCTTCATCTATTAACAATACCTGAAAGGTAACTGCATGCTTCATTTAATTTAATCTTAGAATTTTCAGTAATGCAGTCACCATTTTAATATAGCTCTGTTCAGATTAAATTGTTTTATGCATACAAAAATAATAACCATCTTAAAAAATGTGCCATATGTCTTAGAAAAAAATGAATGCAGCAGTGATCATAATATTTCCCACAGTGAAAAAAATGAATGTTGGGTGGTTTTACTGATTTAACTTTATTGTCAGTCTTTTTTTTTCACTGTGCAAGCATGCTCAAAGAAAATACATATCACTAAAATGTTTGATTTGCTGACCCTGCTCAAACTGCTATAACAAACAGCACATATAAAGCCAGAGCAAGAAAAGAATCCCAAATAAACAGGAAAACGACATATCTAATTGCAAGACTGAAAATGTATAAAATTACTGTAATATATTAAAGCAAAATATAAAATTAACAGTTTCTATTACTTCAATGATAACCTTACTAACAGGTTAGAACATTGATGCATTTGTGCTATCAAGTCTTTGTCAGTCACTTATAACCTCACTGTGTAGCTATGTTCTGTGTTTTTTTTTTTACTTGTTGGGAAGGGCTTCTTAAGAACATTAGTTTTACAGATTTTTTTTCCTGAATGCTGTAGCATAGCACACTTGTCTTTCAGCACAGTATAATTTATTTATTTTTGTTGACTGATATACCAAAACAAGAACCAAAATAATATCAAAGCAGTATAAAAAAACAACAAAATTACCAATAATATGTGGGTGCCTTTAGACAAACCTAGAAGAAAAAAAAAAAGAACAGAAGCAGTATTTTTGAAATATATATTAACTAAGAGTTAAGTACTTTCATCTACTCATTATAAGGATTTCTTCAGAACTAAACATTAGTCCATGAATCACATTTTTTTTTTAGTGTTTCTAATTTCACATCACTAATTACATCAAGGTAATGTAAAGTGTACAACACAAAACAAGAAATAATTCAAAAATTAATGAATCATTTAAAAAATAATAATTCATTTAAAAAAGCAATGAAACATTTAAAATGCATTACCAGTATTACATAAATATAAATACACTACAGCAAAGGTTTGTGTCATAAAATAAATGATAAAATATATATTATAACTTTGAGTACAATTGTGATTACTGTATCTCGTTTATTTATTTAATTTTCCATTTGTTTACCATGAAAGACTGAAAGGAAGAATATCCCATTTTCAGCAATAACATTGCAGTTAAGTAATGACGTTATTATAAAAACCTACTATATAAGAACAACATATTAACTAAGTAAACAAATAATGCAACAAAATTATCATTATTTCTGACTTCAGCAGGCAGTTGGTTGCAGCATGCTGGGGTACTGTCAGGAAATGCTATTCCAATGCTATTCCACCCAGCTGTAAAACCAAGGAGAGGTTAGAAAGTAACAGGGCAACCTGATCCTGTCATCTATGTAGATAAACATCTGTTTTAGCAAATAATCTATTTGCAAATGTGTGTGTACAGAAAGTGATTAGTACATATGAAGCAGCCTGAAGATTAGTGAAACAGTTAGCTATTGGCAACCACTTTACCTGCTGAAGAAAGCTAGAATAGTCACTGCTGTCTGCTAATGAAATGTGTTGGCAAATTTTTATTAACTGTAGAATGGAGGAGAGAAAAGCTGTAAGAGGAACTCAATATGATGACAGGCAATGCATATGTGAAGCTTGCCAGTAAGCACACCTGTCCCTCAAGCAATTTAGTCATGGGATGAGGTGGGGAGATTACTTAAACTTGCACTAAGTCAAATCTCCTCAATTGGATTACTGTCAAACCCCCTACTGCCAATCCCATTGATTTATTCATTTGGGTGCCTTAGATTGTCGCACTGTGACCTCATTCTCCTTGCGTTCCCCATTTGTGGTTTCTTGGCCTCTTATCTAGGTGAATGGGTGGAAGCCCTTCTGGGTTATTTCAATTACATGTCCTATAGAGCAATGAGTGCAAGGCCAGAATTGGTTGGAAATGAGAAGCATCCAAGGGGGCTTGGTGAATGCACACAGAAATTATTTGGAGGGGACAGCACAGGCTAGGTGACACCAACTAGCCTCTTAGGTTATTTTGAAGTTTGTGGTTTGATTGTTGTTAAATATTATTACATTGAGTTATTTTTACTGGTTGCTGCTCTATCTTAATGGTCATTTAATAAACTGATCTCAAATGCAAAAATGGAATGTTTATTGACTTGTTAAGAGGACAGTCTATTTCTGGAATCAGAAGATTCTATGGTAAAGAAAATAGATGTCTTACAATGCATTTTAAGACACTTAATTGCCTTATCTACCATAATTTCGGCACATGGCTTGAATGAAAGAGCCTGATATACCCAAACTTCTATGTCCTTCTATGATGCAGTAGCTGCCCAACTTAACTGCTAAGCAGATCATGCACTTGGACTGAGGAATGTTCTAGAGTCTTCAAAAGTTGCCATATGCCATTATGGCAGACTCATTTATATTAATTTCCATGAATGGCAAATTTATGGCAGATTAGAGAAAAGACTGAGAATCTTCAGGGGTGGCCTAGGACTGAGTAGCATGGCTCTGGGTAGATGGCGTTATTAGAAGACTAGTGTCAGACAACTGGACTTACAGACAATCTAAGGCCTCCTACACATCAGCCTTATGATGGCTTATATGGGCTTGAATGAATTGTTTCCTCCTTGTCTAAGAGAACTTCTGACCTGGTACCCTATGACTCCTATGCTGTGCTTAGCCTCCCAGCTGATGGCAGCAGTTCATTCAGCAAACCATAAGTACACTGAGACTTGGCTATTTGTTTCAAAGTCCTTTGCTTTGGAACTTGCTATCTAGCTAGCTGAGGAAGTAAGCAACATTAACTGTCTTTGAGTGCCACCTATTATTTTTTTATGTAAACTATAATTATAATTGTTAATTTTTAATCACTTGTGCTGTTCATATATTTTTTCTCAACAAAACCAATTGTTTTAACTTATTTTTATTTGTGTTTTATAGCACTATTTTCATTTAGCATATACTTCAGTTCTTTTTTGTTTTAACTGACAATCCTTTTTTTATCTGTTGTCTCTATATTTGTTTATATGTTGTACTGTCTCTGTGTACCTTATTATTTTGTGTAATGTTTGATTACTGCCACTAAAATTAAGTTGAAGTAGAGACAAACATGTCAATACAGTTTCATCAGCTTATTTATTAAACAGTGTGGCCTTACCACAGGAAATCCACCACTAATTCACAAATATTGAAAAAAGACCACAGGGCTGACCCATGAGCTGTGACAGCTTGTGTTGTTGAAGAATGCAGTATGAGCAAATGAATATAATTGGATAGATATCTCTGAAACCACATCAGATCTCTTGAATCAACAGCATTAAACTTCAGTTTGGCCGCTTGAAGGGAATGTGTAATTGCAATACAGTCCTTCAGGAAGTCAAGAAACATGGTCATACTGAAGTTTCCTTTGTGAAAAGAGTTTACAATAGGATTTCCTAGTGTAACACATGAGCAGTGTGCATACAATTATTTACTCAAAAATCCATATTGCATTTCTGACAGAAGGGATTATAGGAGTAAAAAATATATAACTAAATAAGTAAATGAATAAATAAAAGACCCAGGCTAGACTCAGGCATTTTTTCTAATACCTTTGCATTGTGACTTTAGAATGCAGAAAGTCTAGCATTACTAATATGATTTATGGTTACTGCCACTGTGGAATGGAATAATGAGTACAGACTTCCATAACTACACTCAATACAATTCATAAAATTATTACTAATGAGGAAGGTGGTGGGACTTATAACATAATAAACTGCCATCTTTATAAATTTAGGTAGAAGACCACCCACTGAAAGAAAGCTTTTCATTCTTGCCTTCGGTCAAAAGCTGAAGACTACATTCTTGTGTGAGCTGACAACTGGCATACTGGATAAGGTGTTTACCTTACAGACAGAATAGATGATGTAGGTGATTACAATGAACAGTTATACCTTAAACAAGATTCTTCAGAGACTGAGATGCAAGAAATGTCTACATTTTGCTGCTTGTCCGACCAATGAAGACCTCACTGAGAATCCACAATGACCTAAGCTTATGCTTAATTAGACAACTGCTTATTTATTAAATACTATTTCTTTCATTCAGTATTCTTTCCTTTATTTCTTTGGCAGCATTTCTTAGACATGTATTATGAGAAGAGGGTCTCCAACATCCATTATGAGACCTCCGTGCCTTGTTCTTCACTCTCATACAATGCTAGAGGTCCTTAGTCATCCAAGAGGGAGATGTATCCATAATTCTGTGTTTTCTGATAGGTACCATATTCTTGAATATGAAAAGGCAGATGAAACTAAAATGGTCAACAGCTTGATCTATTACAAAGGCAGAAATCGCGGGTACTCGGCATCTTGCAGCAGTGAATTAAAAATTTATAATCTGTACAAAGATCCAAGGAAACCTACAGGTTGGATGTAAATGTAGCATCTCAGTGGTATACTAACATGGGTTCCAATTTAAAAGCTTGATTTTTGAAAGGCTTGAAGCTTATAAGAGCAAGCCCAATTACTCATATCTTGGATGCTTGATCAGGCAAAAAGAAATGGAAGAGTTTCTTTTTGCTGGAAACTAAATTGTGTGGGATTGTGCCACAGTGGAGATTAGGCTACTGATCCTTTTTCCACTGTATTACAATCTTGGAATTGCAATATATAAGTAGCAGGGGGTATGAGGGTGCACAGGGGTGGGGGTTATTCCCTTGCAAAAACATGTGTTTTGTATTTTTTCTGTTTGTTTTTTGAGCTTACAGGAGCATTTGTGCTCAGTCTTGTAAGCTTCAAGATTTGGGGCTTTCAATGTTTTAATATAGAACCTCTAATATGGCAATTGTTTAAAAAATAATATTTTTGACAATCAATCAGTTGTCTGTCCATTGCACCTTGGTCTGCATGACACACACTGATGTAATGATCCTCTGGAGCACTTTTTTCTTTGTGTTATTTTCTTGCTTAGTGAATATGTTACCAGGCTTGCTTGCTATTCTGTTTTATCATAAATTAATGAAATGCACTTCAGAAGTATCATTGCTTCATTAGTACAATAATTGGCAGTGTCTATCTGTCTCTGTTCTCTTTTCTGCTACCATCTTTCTCTTCTTTTGTTCCCTTCCTAATAACATACCTTCTCTTAGGTTCATAGGTGTGTACTACAATAATGAACACTTGTACATTTTTAAGCCTAGCCATGCATCCCAAATGTCTGACAAGTTCTGGGGCCCTGGATAAGTGTAAGCATGGCCTTAGAAGATGAAACATTTACAAGGAGGGTCCTGGGAGATGAACTGTTTACAGTTTGCCTGTGTCCATTAGAGACATAGATTCCAGTTTCAAACCAGAGATGAATTTCATGTTCCCCACCCAACTGTCAAAGATACATTTGAATTGGGTTAGGGAGGAGATCTGTTTTGCACAGATAAGGAGCCTCTTCCAGTGAAGGGGGAGTCTCTTGGAAATATGCCTATCTCTTGATCAGGTCATATTTATATCACAGGTAAGGTTTAAGGCTTTAGAATGGTTAATTCTGGTGCTTTTTATTTTGCAGATATACAGGAGGACCATCAGTGTGGAGTCTGACATTGCCTTGAATACCAGGCACAGATCTCCTTTCAACAGCCTGTAGGAGATAGAATACAGAGATAGGGCTTTGAGATGGTCTGCATATGACATGTTACGTATGCTCTGTATTCATTTACTGGAGAGCCTCTGTGGACCTTCCAGTTGTTAGATGCACCTGGCTAGGTTCATACCAATGGGGGCGCTGTACTCAATGATAGGTCTGATGAATACTGAATACAGTGGAACAATTACCTCCTTTCACCTGGAGGCCATACATTTGTTTATAAGTTGCACAACTTTCAATGATTTCCTCACCACTGTAGACACTTGATGGTCAAAGGTTAGATTACTGTCTATGTATATCCCAAATTCCCTGAATACTGGGTCAACTCTTAGGGGTGTGCTGTGAATATAACAATTCGGCTTTGTCAAGGGCAGATCATAGCTACTGAATCTGGTGGAATTTTTTGCGAAAATCACTAAGGCCATGGATGAGGATAAAACCATACAGCCTACCTCATGCATTTGACATAGCTCTCCATTCAGGTATTATAAATAAACTCATAAAACTGAGCATAAATCCTTGCATCACCAGACTGATAGCTAATCGGCTCATGGACAGGACATGTGTAGTTAAAGTGGGTGAATCCAGATCCAGCAAGAGGCCAGTTACTTAGTGCTGTGCCACGGGGTTCAGCACACCCCTAAGAGTAGATTCAGAGATGAGAGAACTAGGAACACATACAGATAGATAGTAGCCTGAACTTTCACTACCATGTGTCCATAGTGGTGGGGAAGTCCTTCTATGTGACACAACTCATAGAGGTATGGCATCCAAGGAAATCATGGTCCCACTGTACTCAGCCTTCATTAGACCAATAATACAGTGCAACAGCACAAGGGTCACCCAATCTAGAGATATAAACTATAAACATAGTCAGCGACTCAAACAAAATATGCTGGAGAGACAGATATGTGTCTCAGAGATTTCCTCTTCTTTGGAACAGGCTTTGTATTCATGTTAAGCAGAGCCCTTCCCTGTCTCTTTTCAAATGCAATTTGGAGTCAATGGATGGGGAATCACAAAGTCACACCTGGGGCAGTGTCTATGTCCAAGGCAAAAACCCATGCCATCCTCTTGCCCCTAATGGCCATATATTTGGAAAAAAATCAGGTTATATTGGCTAGACTTGTAAGGGCTCTTAAGCTGTTAGCGTGGTAATCTCTTATGAACCTATGATAGTTACCAGGGATGGATGACTTCCCAGAGGATATTATTATGCATTTCTTGGCATTTCTTTTTAGTCTATAGCTCTGGTACAAGTTATTTGTTGATGTTTCTGAAGAATATTAGTGTTGGGGGAATTCTATGACTGCTCCCAATTTGTAGTAATTTGCAAATTTAGTCATCCAAAGGCCTTTGACACTGGCCTTGGTTCAGAGAAGTAAATGGCAAAAAGGTGCAGTTCCAGGACTAATCCCTGAAGGACTCTGCTTGTGACTGGCCTCTTTGTAGTTGAGGAATTCCAATTCTAACTTCTTGGGTTTTGCCTGTAAGCCAGCTGGCTATCCACCGGGTGACATAACTCCTTTTTGAGTTTATCAACAATGCATGATTGGGGTATTGTGTCAAATGCCTTGGCCAGGTGAAGGTGTGCAGTGTTAACAATTTTTCTCTCATCTGTTGCTTTGGTGACCTTCTCAAAGAAGTCCACCAGGCTGAGTAAGCACGACCTGCCCTTTACAAAACCAAACTGGGTTGGGTCTGGTGTTTGGAGATTTCCTATGTTATTATTGATCATTTCTATAATAATTATTACCCTGGCTTTGCATATGAGACTAGTGAGACTCATGGGTCTGTAGTTTCCGGGATCTGTAGATGGTCCACCTTTTGTGCAGTGGGATGACCGTTCTTGTTCTCCATTCATGAGGGACAAAGCCTGCTTGGAGACTATGGTTAAATGGAAATTCTAGAGGGCCTGATAGGGCATGTTTCATGCTATTTAGAAGGCATCCTGGGATATTGTCTATACCCATCAATGCAGTGTTCTTGGCCTTAGAGAGAGAGCATTGAGAACCTGGTCCCTAGTAATAATAGGGGGAGTTAGATTTGATGGTATTTCCTGAGGGGAGGTTGAGGAGGAGAAAGGGATAAAGTTAGACCTGAATTTGTCTGCCAATACGTTTGCTACATCTTTTGGCTTGTTATAGGTGGCTCCATTAACAATGAGCTCTGTGCACAATTGTGTATTGCTTATGAGGTTGTAGACATTGCTAAAGAAAGCCTTGTAGTGGTCCCTTGTTTGTTTAGTTTGATGAGAGTGTTTTTATCCTGTTGGTTCCACCAGGGTGGGTTGTTTTTTTAGTTAGTTCTGTGCTTCTTTGTGGTAGGTACAAATGCATCTACACAGCTATTAACATACTTGTATAGGGTTTATTTGAAGAGTTTTGTGTAGGCAGCAGTTTTCTTGTGTTTTTTTCAGGATTTGAAATTTTGTCGAGTTGTCACTTAATAGTAGGAAGTTAGCCTTAGACTAGTCTCTGAACATTCCAGAGTTAGCTAAGGCTCTGGAATTTAATTTTACTTATGAAGAGACTGTTCTGTAGTCTGACCTTACAAGAGAAGAGATTACATAACGGGGTGTGCAGCAATCACCCATATCAGTGAGGACCAGATCCAGTATGTTTGTATTCCTGGTCGGTGTATTGATAATTTGGTCAATGGAGCTTGTGCTTACAAAATCCAGGTATTTCTGTGTCTACACATTTGTTATCACATATGATTGCCAGTTATTACTGGGGTAATTAAAGTGACCCCAGAATATGGTATTGGGTTGGATGTTGAGTGTTTCCAATAAGCCCAAATAGACGTTATGGGTTTCCTTGGTCATATAGGGGGACCTATAAATTTTAAGGAAGTGGTATGGTGTTTTGGCTATGGTGATTTGAATGTGTAGAAGCTCAAGTGGATCATCCTGTATGACAAGTCTTGATGTATATTTATTTTTGATGTAAAATGAGTGCTCCAGCAATGATAAGATAAAGGACAGACATACAGAAACTGACAGCACATGGTATGAAGTGTAATGTGTATAGATTTGTATATAAAAGAGTGGATAAATGTGAAATGATCTGTCTGTTGATATGAGATACTTTAGTTATTTTTTAATATATCACTAGGATTAGATGTTGTTATCAGGTCATTAACATGAATATAATCTAAGTAAGGTGTATGAACATGGAGATAATGATTATGACAACTGCACATTGCAATCATTTCTGAACATCGATTTTGCAATAGGGCTAGATGTATAAAATTAAAGGGGTTAATCCAAGATAATATACTAACTAAAATGGCTGAATTGTTTGTGTAGAAAGCTAGTGCACCATGTATGAGGACAGCATGGCTTATGTTAAATGGATTTGTTGTTGATTAAAGTACTAATCAATAAAAAAAAGATATTCAGAAAAAGAATAGTGATTTTTACTCTTGGACTAAACACAATTCTGTTATACTTAATATATACAAAATGTTGTACTGAACAATGTATGTTAGCAGGATGAGCTGTATTTGCTTTCTAGACTTTTATTTAGTTTTCTCTAGTCAGTGGACCAGACTAGTAGAGGCATTCTCCCGTAATATGCACTTTGCATGACACCGTAAAGAGGCACATCTCAGCAGAGTAATTGGATAAGGAGAAGTAAGTCCATATTCTATGAAATACCATATAAGATTCTACCATCACACAGATACTTGATGTCATTAGGAGATACTATGGCTCCAAACTATTCTATGGTAGTTAATTGGATTATCTAGTTAATATCCAAACTGACCTTACATTACTCTTTTGATATATAAACCAGCAGGAAGGTATACCTGAAAAGCTATGGCATACAAAGCAAGACTGACACAACATGTTGGGTTTCACAGTGTCCTTGGTGCATCAAGCTGTGAAATAGCAACCATCAGTCATAGACACGATAACTGATACAACATAGATAATGACCCTGAAGCAGTTCTGAGCAGTTGTGCATCACCTTTATGTGTGCCATAAGGTGCCACATCCTCTTTCCTTTACATAATATAGGACACAGTGGTGGCTGGCCATTCAGGTAGATTGTTCAGACTGACTGTACAGCATCTACCGAGGGATCTTCTCTAGAATGGGATACACAGGGAGCACCTTCCCACTGCAAGCATAGATGACTTCATTGTGTGGGATGAGAAGACTAGCATGGGGTGTTGGATAGTGGGTTAGGAAGGGGGTCATGCCCCAGGCTAAGATATAGATTAGAAACAAGGTTATGGGAATCAGTTTTATATATATATATATATATATATATATATATATATATATATATATATATATATATGTTAATGAACAATGGGAAACTAAGAAAAACATGAACAAAAACAGTGGATGGAAAAGAATCCAATGCTGTTCACCTTTGGCATGTAGAATAGTCAGAACAGCAGTAAACTTGCTTTGGATACACTGGTTATAAAGAGTGTGGTACACTGAGCCAAAATGTAGTATCTCAGTTACTGAGGCACACATTGATATATCTATTCTACCGGTGTCTGGAGTTGCATATTGACTTCTCACAATCTTGTTTACATTATGTGTGACAGAGTATGGCACCACTAGACATCGGGGTGCACTTGTAATTACAGTAGAAAGTGCTCCAACACTTTATACAAGCCCTTGGACTGCCAGCAACAGTTATGGAGTAGGCTATAGGAACAGGGAGCATTTACAGCTGGTAGAGCAATTTCACAATTGAATATACCACATGAAGAACAGGGAATACAATATTCTTGAATACTGTATGTGTAAACTTAGTTGCTGCCTTACACTTACATAAATTGTTTCTCTAAATAGTTTCAAACATTGAGTATAAGATTATATTTACAGCATAGTGTTCTATGTGAAGAAGTGAGCTGTAGTTGTAACAATGCATGAGCATGAGGCAGACTACGGCCCTATCTCTGTAACATTCTTCCTTTAAAACTATGTCTCTGGTAAGCTGTATGCAACTTCCAATGACAGATGTTATTTTCTAGTTATGTAAAGGACATCAATCTGTTGCAATATCAATGGCTCTTATCATCCCTGGGGGGGGGTATCATTAAGGCAGCCATCATGGGTGGTTCATGATTTTTTTTAGACCTAAAAGCTCTGAAATAGGGGACATGCAGTGGGCGGGTCTATGTTAAGTCAGTGAATGCTTAAAATAGCAAACGCTGATGTATTGACCTTTTAAGAGTGAAAGCTAACAATCTCAAAGATACGGAACAAAAAAAAAATTGCTGTTCCACAAAAAAAAAGAAAAAGTTCAAAACACAAAATAAAGTGGGGGGGTGTTGCCTCCCACACACCTGATGTGGGGGGCTGTACCCCCCACACACACCCTACTTAAATATACCAACTCCAAGATCGCACCACAGTAGGGGAAATGGCAAAGTCCCAAAAATGGCCAAACGATTTTTTTCCCTGGGAAAAAAATCGCTGGTCCTTGTCTTCGGGATTTCCATTTTTTACTCTTAAAGGGTCGATAAATCAGCATTCGCTATTTTAAGCATTCGCTGATTTAATATAGACCCCAATGAGCTACCTGCAAAGGACATTCACCTCATGTCTGCAATGGACATTTCCCTTCAAGCACCTCTGTTCCTATGATCAAAGAATGGGGCATGGTTTCCTTAGTCTTCACTAAGGAAATCATTCAAGCAGTGTGATGCAACCATTCTCCCCAGAATAGGTAAATGGGCCACACCTCTTGGTTCTTCCTTCTTCTTACCCAGTTCTTCCATTGCTAGGACTTCTAAGTGAACCTTGTTCACCTAGGATCCATGCCTCTGTACCACAGAGCCAGGCCATGCAAAACACATACTAGCTCAAGCAAGAAATGTGTGCAGTGAACTTTGTGCTACAGTTATTACTGATACGTTACATTGATATTACAGTGTGTTTTTCATAGAACTGTGGTTATACAGATAATGCTGCATTAATATCCAGTGTTATGCCTCCATACTGTTAAGTTGTATTGTAGATAAGTAGGGTTGGTGTATGGTTTAAGGCCTTCACCTTATAGTTGCAAGGTGCATGGTTTGATTCTGGTCATTGGTTAAAACTGCAGACTGATTACTTGGATTTATCTATGAACCTTAGATAGTAAATAAAAGTGCAAAATAAAAAAGTGTGGTTTATCATTTTCAAACCTCTCTTTAAATTGTAAAGACTGATCTCTTAACTTCTGCATACAGCACATTTTGAATTCTGGCAGTACTATGATGGCTAACCTGACATAAATATGAACAAAAACATTTTTACAGTCTCAGTGTTAAATTTAATATTTTTGGATACATTAATGTTTATGTACATCGACATCAAATGTGCTGCCAGATGACTGTTTGTATAGCTATGCATTTTAATCATCAATTATATGACATAACTCAGCTTAGCTGTTCCTGGACTGCTACACAATATACAAATATTCTTTCCTGCTTAGTTTATTGATCTGTGCACTGCCCTTTTCTTATACCATGCAATCAACAATAATACAAATTCAGCTAAAAACTTTTAACTGAAACAGACATTCAATAAACGCATCCTAGAAGAAGAATTTACATAATTATCTGCATGGGGTGTAAAATAGTTATATAAGGATTTCCTAATGCACATTAATCTGTCATTCACTTCCATGGCTGCTGTAGAGCAGAAGCCAAGTTCTTTTTATTACCTGTAAGTCCACTGGCACAAGTTTCCCTTTTGAAAGGTGACCCAGAAGCACTGTCTAGTTAAATGATTTGCTTACAACCCCACAGTATGTAGATGGAAGCTGAGAGAGTCAGACCCCAGACTATAGAAAACAGTTTGTTAACAGATCCATGCTTTTATCCCTTATGTTAACAGATCATTGCTTTTATCCCTTATGTTAAGTCCCGAGCTACAGATGTGCACTACTGATCTGAAACCTCAAATTTAAGAAAGTATAAACAAAACAGCAACATGAAAAGCAAAGCTTATGACTCTTCCAGGGGATGACTGGACAACCAGCATCTCTATATACTCCAATGTCACAGTACATGGATGCAGGCTATATTTAGTTTAAAAACTGTCAGGCAAAGTGGTTCCCAGGTACTCCCAGAATGAAGGGGATTATGCACTAGGCTAAAGTTCTTTATGCAGTCCTTAGTATTACAATGTTTGAATCCTTAAAATGATGCTTCCTTTATGTGGTTTATGTGTTTCATGTAAAATCAGTTTGTGATGCAACATATTTTACCAGTTATTACAAAACACAGAGCAGCACACTGCAGACATAATCCATTTAATAGAATATTACCCTGATTCTGAGAATCTCTTATCTTAAACATAATTTAAAAAAAGGAAGAAATAGAATCAAGTTATCTGGAATAAGAACAATAATAGATACATATAATGTTAATTTCAAAACACTTGTAGTCAGTATTCAGAAATAATGCCAAAATTTGTAAAACAGACAAGTAAAGAAGTGCAGATATGTTCAAAACATAAATTACATGCCCTTTTGCAGAGTTGGGCAACAACCTAAAGAACAGTACTAGAATCCAATTAAACAAATACTAGGAGATGTCATTGTTTTTTTTTTCTTTTCTTTGTGCAGTTCTGTATTTCCTTTTAGAAAACTGCCTGTGTGTGTGTGTGTGTGTGTGTGTATATATATATATATATATATATATATATATATATATATATATATATATATATAGAGAGAGAGAGAGACGGACTTACTTACTTTTATCAAACAGCACTGAATGATGTGAATAAGGCTGACACCAAATGACCGATATTATGCATGTCGACATGCTAATAAGCACGCACTGAGCATCAATCTTGGTGCATGCAAAAATGCATGAAAAAACTGTAAACCAAAATTAAAAAGAAGATATTGTTTTTGCAGGGGGGTCAAGCCCCCCCTGCACCTCTCCATACTGACTGCTAATAATATATTCTAACTCCAAGATCACAGAATTCACAAGGAAAGGTCAAATTCCCCAAAACCGAGAACTGTCTGATATGCTACTTCTGTCAACAGGTGCTGGTCCTCTGTTTAGTCAGACAAATTATGTTGACTAAACAGATGCTGACAAAAATGTTGTTTGACAAAAGTAACACCTTCTATATATAGAGAGAGAGACAGACAGACAGACAGACAGACAGAAAGAGAGAGAGATCATTTTGTAACTTTGTAAATACAGGTAGACAGTCTTGTAGCTGGTAGAATGGTGTTCCATAAACCTGGCCCAAAAACTGAGAAGCCTTTACTGGTTTCCACTCTGTAAAGAATGTTGGGAAATGTTAAGAGAAAGATAAGAAAATGAGGAAGGGACACTGATATGTTTATTGATCTGAAGGATAAAGAAAGTGGTTTGTTGAAGGGTGTTGCCCTGGAGGGAGGTGTTCATGGGTGAATATCAGTCTGCAAACTATTACAAGCCTAAGTAATAACTGCAGGTCAGAATTAAATCCTGCCCCTTGTATCTGCATGATAAAGACCTTAACCATTATGACACCCCCCTCCAAGAGTGTTTAATGTCCTTAGCATTTGCACAACTCTAAGTGAAGATGGATGCCAGCCAATTTTAGGCCAGGTGATGCAGTTTTTTTTTTGCTTTGTAGACTTTTTTATGAGTCTGCTTATTGTTTAACTTATATAACTTATACCACGGTAACAAAGTTAGGAGCAGCCAGTGTAAAAAAACAGCAGATGGTCATCAAATGGATATAAATGAGGGTGAAAAAAGGAAAGTGATGATCCATGCTTAATCTGTAGAGGTAAGGCAGTTGTCTGTTATTGAAAATACACACTACATCTTAATGGTTCATTCTTTTCACTGACCCATGAGTGTGGTATCTGAAAAGGAAGATAATGTATCATAAAAAATGTGAACAATGAGCCATGTCATGGCACGCGTGGGAAGGGATAGCTGAAACAGGCTATGTGTTATAGGAAACATTTAAGTTGTTTCTCGTTTTTTGAACACTTGCTAAGCTAAAAAAATGACAGTAGACTATAACCATAATATGAACACCATCTCTCATACTTCCCCTCACTGTCACTAATCAGGTGTAGTTCAAAAATTCAAAGATATATTTAATCAACTTACAAAACATCAAGACCACATCAGTGAAACTCCAGTTACTCAAAAGCTTACAATAACGAAACCCAGAACACTGAACTATACAAGTGAGCAGAAGTCCATTTTTCACTTAAAGGAAGAGTTCTGCAATTAAAGACTGCCTACAGTAAATAACTATCAGCAGTTTTGCAGGGGGGCAAGCCCCTGCACCCCCCATGTGGGGAGCTGCACCCCCCCCCTAAAGGAAGCAGGGCTATTCCACCCCAGACAGTTCAACCCCAGACAGTTAGACCCCAATGCATTTCTATCAATTTCATGTATACATTTATATGTTTTGTATATGTGATTTTTTAGTGGACAGTTTGACCCCGGACTATTTGACCCCAGACTGTTTGACCCCAAATATATTTTAGTAAGTACTTTATCATTATGTTATTATTTAATCAATTATTCAGTAATAACACTGTTAATTTTTCATTGTAAATATATATATTTTTTACTTTAATATTTTTATTTAATTTAATTATTACATTGGTTAGTATAAATATAACACATAAACTTTTAACATATAATAACTAGTGTTATGTTTTATCCCACATTAGTCAAGCCTAAATCATATAACCGCTGACTAATTAACTAAACAAAACATTGCTGCATGTGCACATCTCATAAACCATATTGAAAAATATAACGAATATATATACATGAATGACTGAAAATGAATTCCCCAGGATTCATGAAGCTTGCGCCAGGTGCAGGCATAGCGTTGGTGTTCCAACACCAAATATGGCCGGAGAGCGATCCAGGTATGAGCTGTTTCCACATGCACTACGTGCGTAAGCTACGCCAGCACAGCTCCTGGCACCTGTATGCTAATTACCCCATTTGCAGCAGTGTAGCATGCAAATGAAGGTCTTTAGTGATCCAGGAAGTAGTGTAGGTGTAGTGTAAGCATGCAGAAATGTAAACCATAAAAAAACGGTTTACATTTTTGCAAACATAAAATCGGAGCCATGACAGCTGGCCAAACACATGTATTATATTGTTAATATATGCCAATGGCTAAATATATAGCCATTGGCATAAAAAAACATGTACAAAATATAACAATAACATTTTTTTTCACACTATCACAAAGTTTAAGGGTAGGGCAGCGGTGCGCAAATGGGATCGCAAGGAAAATAGAAAAATATAGAATAAAACTGCAATGTAACACATATCATGATTTCCCCATAATAGTCAATGGCAGGCATGTTACACCACACCATGGTGCAAGGGTTGCTAAGGGGCTGTGTCAGTGTGATGAGCGGTATCTAGGAATTAGTAGGCAATTCCATGCAAATGAGAGGAGTTATAGTGAATCACAGATTCCCCGCTGTTGTAAGGATGCATCTCAGAGCATAGCATTATAACACCGAGGTGTGCCCATGAGATAAAGATGATATCAAGAGAGGGGTGTGTCACCTTTACTGTAAGCACATTGGAGCATTGCTAATCCAGTTTGCCCATAGCTAAGCAAAGCTGCAGAAAAGGGGTGTGTTGAACTGGCTTTAGCTTTGCTTAGCTGAGAGCACACAAGGTAACTGAGTATGCATGTGAACAGAAATTAAAATGCGCTTAAACTCAGTAAATGGGGTTGCGCGGTGCGCACTGGAGCTGAAACAGGAAGGATATAGGAAAAAAATAAGGAAATTGGAGTACAGATGACTAATTAACACCTAGGAACCAACAGTGGGCCATTGACAACAGCTAACAAGGCTGCAAGCAGCTACCTGCAGAACAGGAAAGGGGAGGGGCTGTACTGCAAAGAAAACAGTAAAGTGTCACAGCAGAACAAAGCAGATTTGCATTATATCAGCTACAAAATACATTTTGCAACACATGACTGGGTAGGGAAAGTACAAAACAAGAAAGTTGGCAGGTGGATGCATGCCTGATAATGGGAGGGGATCCAGGTTTAAAAGTGAATTAAAGTGCAACAGATTAATTAAGACAGGCAAGCATAACTCCACACTACAGGCCCCACACTTGCAGTACTCACTGTAAAACCCATAATTAAGATACCCTGTGGCTGGAATTGCTCATACACAGCCAATGACATCAGCAGCATCCATAGCAGAATAGTATAAAATGTGAAAGCACCTCACACACACTTGTGTATTCCCATACACTCTGCACCTTTGGTGTATACATACGGGGAACTTTTAATATGTACATGTTAGGGGCTGCCATAGCTTTGATCCACCAGCATGTGTTGGAGACTGAAGGTAGTGTGGAGGATGATGCTGACAACCACCTCAGGCACCAGAGAAAGAGAAGAGTGTTCAGACCCAGGGTAACCTATGCTACATGATCTGGAAATAGTAGAGCATTACAGGTTGGACAGGGACCCCCTACAGCAACTTGTGGAGCTGTGCTGGCCATGCCTCAGAGCCAGAACAAACAGAGGGGAACCCATCCCAGTGGATACAAAGGTATGTGTAAGCCTGAGAATACTAGCCACAGGTACCTTTCAAAGGTCAACTGGGATATCATGGGGATCTCACAGGCATCAGCATCCAGGGTACTTCACCAGTTTCTAGATGCCATGTTACCACATGCCAATGAGCACATATACTTCCCCTAAATTCAGGAGGAGTTGGCCAGCAATATGCTTCTATTCCACCGAGTGGCACAATACACGGAGGTACTGGTTGCAATAGACTGCACGCACATACACATCAAGTCACCACCCAGTGAACAGGGTAGGCACTATATAAACCGCAAGGGATACCCTTCCATCAGCTGCCAGATCGTGTGCAATGCCCAGGGCATTATCATGGATGTGTGTGCTGGCAGCTCTGGAAGCTATCACGACTCCCACATCTGGCATGCCTCACAGCTGTATCAGGTATTTGCCAGGGGGGACATCCCATATGGCCACCTGGTGGGGGATGCTGGCTATGCACTGGAGCCATGGATGATGACTCCCATCAGAAATGTGCACACACCCATGTAAGAATGCCATAATGAGGTACATGCACAAACCAGAATCATCATAGAGCATGTGTTTGGGATGCTTAAATCATGGTTCCATTGCTTGGACATATCTGGGAGAGCCTTGCAGTACTCTCCAGGCACGTGTGCCCACATCTTCACAGTATGTGCCATGCTACACAATATGATCCTGCGGAAACAGCTGCAGCAGGGACAGAATGGTGAAGGCCCTCACAGCCCACCACCATTGCCAAGGGCTCCACAGGCACAGAGGTATTCAGACCATGAACACCCCTAGCCAGCCCCAATAGGCAGACGGAGGCGTGCCCAGTATGCCCATGCCTTGGCAAGGAGGGAACGTATAGCACACACACTGACAGTGTAGGCACCTAGGGACTGACACCTTTCTCTACCTGCACACACAGTAAAAATGGATGGCACACACACAAGACTACCTGTAAATTGTCATGTATAGGCAGTCTACTGTGTGCATCCAACATAGGCAGCCCTCAACTATTGCACACACAACTGCTATTGGCACAAGGTAAGTCAACACCTGAACAGTAAATTAAGCTATCAGCATGTGCTGATACTGTAGGTATAGGTTCATAGGTAGGTACTTGGCTAACTGCCCGAGGGCATTCATAAACCTAGCCAAAATGTGTCAGCTTTTGCCACCACATTGATTAAATAACTGTCGCTCTGTGGAACAGAGCCAATGGTGGGATCCCTGGGGTGTATCTACTGTTCCCCATCCAATCTTCATGGTTTCTCTTGAAGAGTGTTAGTGAGGAGCTCCATATAATGTAATTAGGGATGTTGTTCCAAAGCATGAGGAATTTCTGTGACAGGAATCTGTCCCTCCAGCATGTTCTAGTTATTGTCGTGGCAAGGTTCAGCTCACTACAGCGTGTGGCTCACTGTGACATGGATTCCCATAGGTAGAGCATATCCATTAAGCCTGAGTTGGACATGGCTTTGTAGGCCAGCAGAGATCATCTCTGAGTAAACAAGATGTCACTGAGTAAAGCAGGAGTTTATTCAGTCTGGCTGCATAGAACATATGTTTGAGGCCAGTAATCCTCTTGGCGAGGTACATTCGTGGTCCTTCCAGCTGTCGGAAATGTCTTCTGAGGTACATCCCAAATGGGTTATTATACTCTATGATGGGACTGATGAGTGACGAGTAAAGGGGCACAATAACTTCAGTATGTCTAGATGCAAACCCTTTAGTAATCAGATGGCCTACATAGAAGGAGGTCCTAACTACTTTAGAGATATGATTGTCAAAGGAGAGATCACTATCTACCTTAGTCCCCAGATCCCCTATTACCTCATCTGTATTAAGGTGGCTGCCACTTATGTGTTATTATGTGGGTGTTTAGTTTTTTCCAAATGGAATGACCATGCAGTTTGTGGCACTTAGCTTGAGGCCATGACTTTGACACCCTGTGTCGGTCTCTGTGAGGCCCTTTGAAGGATGTATGTGTCAGCTGGACTGTCAATTATGACTCCCAGTTTGCAGTCATTGCCAAACATGGTCTGCCGTAGTCCACCTGTGCTTGCCTGTACCTTTGAGAAGTATATGCCAAACAGTAGGGGTCCCAGGACTGAGTCCTGTGGGACACCAGTTGTAACTGGGTAAGAGTTGGACCTGGAGGCTGCTAGTCTTACCATGTGGGTTCTGTGTGTAAGCCTGTTGGCAACCCATCCTGTGATGTATGGGTTTACGTACAGGCTGGTGAGTTTATCAATAATATCTGAGTGGGAATGGTGTCAAAAGCCTTGGCGAGGTTTAGGTTCAGTAGGCATGATCTGCACTCAACCAAGCTGACCTGGGTTGGGTCAAGTGTTTGGAGGTTACCAATGTCTTTGTTAATGAGTGCCATGAGGATGCACTCCATAGCTTTGCATATCAGGCTAGTCTGGCTTATGGGGTGGTAGTTACCATAGTCAGTTGTGCTTCCACCTTGGTGGAGTGGAATAACCATTGATATGCACCATTGTATGGACATGTAGCCTGTGTAGAGGCTGAGGTTGAAAAGCTTAATTAGGTGGGGGGTTAGTTTGTCTTATAGTGTTTGCAAGACGCAGTCTGGGACACCTTCTACCTCCATTGATGCTGTGTTTTGCCATTTGAGAGGGCTATTTCCACCTGTGTGTGTCTGATGTCTGGGATACTGTACTTTTCGGTATTGTTGTGGGCTCTTTAGGGGGTGAAGTTTGCACTGAATATATCTGCAAGGATGTTGGCGATATCAGTTGGTGCAGTATATTTCCTTCTCTATTGCATTGGCACAGTGCAAATCTGTGTGTTACCACTTAGATCCTTGACATAGCCAAAGAAGACTTTGTGGTTATCTTTCGAATCCTTGCCTATTTTCCTGTTGAAGATAGCCTTGGATGATTTATTGAGGGACCTAAGTTTCTTACTAATACTGGTCACGTATGCCTGTCCTTCTTGGGATTTGCTGTTTTCCTGGACTACTGTCCTTCTTCTGTTGTATAGTATGTTTATTGCAGGGGTCCACCACACTGGTGTCCTTGTCTTGGAGGAGCAAGTCTTGGTTTACCAGTGATGGCTCAACCCATACATCCTTGTAGGTGCTTATAGAGTGCATGTGTAAATCTTTCTGCATCTTGAGCAGTGTTTTCCCTTAGTATGGGGGCTGTGAAACCTCCCACCTCTGTCTTTAGTAGAGTGAAGTTAGCTGTAGGAAAGATTTTCACTGTGGTTTCCTTGGGTGGGGAGATGGTTGGGTGTGGAAATCATCAGTGAATAGTTCATGGTCAGATCTAACCAGTGACCGGTTTTCCTCTGCTGTGGTGCATCTGTCGCCCATGTTGGTGATTACCACTTCTAGTATGTTTCCACCTCTGGTTAGGGAGTTTACCATCTGATACAGGGCATTTGAGGTGATAAATTCCAGGAAGTGCTGGGCCTGGAAGTGAGTACTCGAGTAAGTTTTCCAGTTAATGATAGAGTAGTTGAAATTGACCAATACCAGGGTATTTGGTAGGACTGTCATGTTTTCCACTGTCTCCAGGTAGGTGGAGTGGTGGTCCTGGGTCATTGAGGATGATCTGTAGCAGGCCATAGTTTGCATTTCAGTTGTGGCTGATGTTAGCTGCACATGGATGATCTCAAAGGTATCATGCTGCCTCACTATCCTGGAGGTGTAGGTATCCCTGATGAATAGGGATACACCCCCTCCATGTCTGTGTCAGTTCATGTTCTGTGACCGAAATGTGTGGTATGGGTTGTAGTCAGGTAGTGCTGGTGTGCTCTCAGGAGCCTTAAAACAGATTTCAGTTACTGCACAGATGTTGACGTTGTCCATACTGAGGAGTGCTGTGAGTGCGTGCATTTTGTGATTACAACTCCTGGCATTGAGTAGCATAACCCTCATTGATTTTGCTATTGTGCTGTTTATGGAGGTAGGGTTCACCTTTGAGCCTTGTCTAAAAAAGGCACCATGGGGGTGCCAAGAGCCTTGGCCAGTATTCGAAAGCCTAAGGCTGACACATGCAAGCTGGTATGGTATTGTTGCATGCATGTTTCCCATCTGTGCTTGTTTCTCATCTTTCTTGTAGGTAACCTACTGGTAAGCAACAGAAAGTCTTAAACTGATACAAGTCTTCTAGCTTCCAAGATAGACTTTTGGAGTGATTAAGTACCAGTGTTCTATATTTTCTTGCAGTACTTAACTGTTTTCTGACTACATGGTGATTTCTCACTGTATATTGTGATCTTAAAGCTCTGTTTATTCACATATTATTTCTGTGATGGCCTGCACTTTAGAGGTTCACAGATAGGTAGTAGGGTATCTGCCCAAGGGCATTTAGAAGCATAGCTACAGTGTGTTGGCTTTCCCCGCACCATTGATGAAGTAACTGAGCCTCTGTCAAGCATAACCAATGAAGTGATTCCAGGCAGAGTTTCCGGAGGCTGTTGAAGACTGGGGTGGCAGAGGGTGATAGGGTCACTTAGTGATCTAAAAAGGGCATGTTAATATGAAAATTCAACACCATTCAAGTTCCCCAACAGGTCTTTGCAGCTATAAAACTGGAGGGGCTCCCCCTGCTGTATAGTTCTGGGACACATGATTCCAGGGGTGTATATTCTTTTTCCCATTCACACATCAATGTTTCTTTTGAAGTGTGTCACCGAGGGGCTATGCCTAATGTAGTTAGGAATTTAATTTATAGTCTCTCATTTCATTTATATTTTTATTTCAGAGTAAGTGAAGCTCAGTGGGTTTGAGCACCTCCGCCCTTTGCTTAGCCTAGCTTACACATAGAAATCATCTAAACAGGAAAGAGACAGAAGCAATGTTAATGTCAATAGTGTAATGGTTACAGCATTCGCATAGTATCTGTGCATTCGTGGTTCAAATCCAAATCAAATCAGAGATGCTTTTCATGTTAAAAAGTATACCTTAATGACAGCTTGCATATTTAGGTGGTATTCTTCAGTATAATAAACATTTGAAACACCCATATAAACCCATGTGTACCGGAGAGTAAAGTCAACAGAGATTGTAATGTTATGTAAGCACATAGTGAGATGTTACTTCACTGAAATATATATATATCCTGAGTAGTTAGCAGATGTGGCCGTGTTTGCACGCACAGGTTATACGTTTTTTAAATTTCTTTTAACTGTGTTTAACTGCTGCTTTAATGTTGCACAAACACTTTTAAACATGCTTACAACTGCGTAAATGAGCCTTATTTTGGAGTAAAAAACATTTCAAAAGCATCGCAGATCTTGAACCATGGACCATGCACACCATAGTCATGAGACTTACCACTAAGCCATGTGAGCTATAACCATGTTTCATGGTTTGTAGACTACACCTTTTACTATAGGCATTCCACAGTACTGACCACAAATGGAACAGTCACTTTGTGTACATATGTACAGTACATTGTAATGTACTATAGTTTGTGAATCAACATATACAAGTCTACATATGTATAACTGTTAAAAATTAATACTTTATAGATATATATATATATATATATATATATATATATATATGTGTGTGTGTGTGTGTGTGTGTGTGTGTGTGTGTGTGTGTCAGTGATGTCTGCACATAGATATATATATATATATATATATATATATATATATATATATATATATATATAAACATCTATGAACACACTTTGTGACACAGATGCAATCCGAAGGAATTGAAGTGTACACAAAACACATGCAGCTCTAGTATTATAACTATTAATATTAACTTAATTCACCATAGAAGGCATGGTTGTTGTGTATGTGGAGTTTGGGGTGGGGGAGGAATGATGGGTAATGAAATTATGCATCAAGGAGAGCCTGGGTTGGATGTTCAATAAGTGAACTGGAGATGTATACATGGAGTATGGAGACAATAAAAAAAGGACGCAAAACAAGAACCATTCTCATCCCTAATACACCCTGTCAGGTCACACTGCAACACTTAATTCCACAAACATATGAACATTAACATGTATCATACATATGTACACCAACTGACTGTCACATTTGTTTTCAGTAGTGAGGAATGCCCATAGTAAAATGTATATTCTAAACACCATAACATCTGTACATATCTCAGATGTCTTAGTGGTAAAGTCAGTGACTGTGGTGTTCATGTTCCTGGGTTCAAGGGCTGTTAATTTATTTTGAGGGCCAGAATAAGGGCTATGGGATGCAGGTTGATTAAGGCACTTTTAAGCAGTTGTAAGTGGTTTTGCGTGGGTTTGCACGACGGTAAGCAGCGATTAAACAAGGTTAAACAGATAAGTGCTTCACGGGTGTAACCTTTGCTTACCATTACGCAGGCCATGGGCAGGCATGCTTACAACTGCTTAAATGTGCATTAATCACACTTCCCCTACCAGTGCCTGCTCTGAGAGGTAAAATAATAACCAATTGCAGGACTAGAACCCACAACCATGTATAACATCTTCAGAGTAACCTACCACTAAGTAACCTGAGATGTACAAATGCCAGTTGTGTATTCAGGCAGGCTAAAACACAAAAGGGAGGAGTGTGTGACAATAGGACGAACTGCCATGTACCCAATGAAAAGTGTATGCTATATATACACACACACATATATATATATATATATATATATATATATATATATATATATATATATATATATAATATATGTATATATATATATATATATAGAGAGAGAGAGAGAGAGATACATGTTAATATATAGAGATATACATATATGTAGATATATAGATAGGTTAAAAGCATCTACACATCTATGGAGGTACATATAAACGTGTGCAATGATATATATTATATATCTATATCTATAGACATATATATATATATATATATATATATATATATATATATATATATATATATATATATACATACATACATACATACATGTGTGTATACAGTATCTGAAGTGTTCAAATCTGAGTATAACATGGACCATGGCAATCACACATTCTGCCACCGCCAAACAATATGAACATAACATATGAAGAGTATATGCCAATACACTATTACAAATATGTTCTATGGACATGAGCCAAATAGGGTTAGTCACCAACACAACTGCAATGACTGCAAATATCCATGACAGAAATACACAGACATCTTTCATTTAGCAAAACTTATTACATTCCAATGTACTGCCAAAAGGATTCAAGAACTAACATTTCCTGCATGCTATACAGGAAGCATTTAACAGTGCCTTAATGAATCAGCCTGCAATTACCATAATATTAGCCCACTAAGGGATACGTGTTCACATAGGGAAAGAACCCCCACACACATATAAAAGATGTATAAAAGCAGTTCCTACACACCTGCATCTGCTTTGTACACCCACCAACATCTCCCCCACACCCAAATTACAATACATACTGTCATACCATAACCGATTATTCACCCACTGTATGACATCTGCTGAAACCTTGACGTACCTGGACAGCGACACACTAACATGGCCCTATGTGAAATAGTTGCTGTTATACAATGAAACAGCTGCTGATGTTACAGGGTATGTTTGAACTAATCCTGTTTCAGAGGGTTGAAAAGTAATTATACCAGGAAGTGTTACCAATTACTGGTTATCAGCACAGTATGATACACATTTACACCAAACTAAACATGTCTGGTGAGCACACTGTAAACCCCCTAACATTATATGCATAGCCATACAGTCTTGAGCTGGTCAAACATCCTGGCCAGACTGAAACATATGCAGACGTATTAGGTACAGACAAACCCTGCACAAGTAGCAATGTTCAGAAATATAACAGCAGTACTCTCATTTAGACCAAATCTTCTAGGCATTACACACAGTATATTTGTGTTTGTCTCCATACAGCTGTTGCAGTAGATTTCAGACAACACTTACAGGCTGTCTTCCTCACAAGTAAGGCAAAGGGACAATGCCCAAGTGGAGTACTCAGTTATACTCCACTGTTGCCATAGTATTAGCTAATGGAGTAGCTGCACAGCTGATGTGCATGTAATTAACTACTTTGGAACACCAATTGGTGATCAGGATAGCACATGTTACTGATCTCTAACTATAAAAGGATGCCTTGTCACACATTCAAACCATCTGTATATACCTGGCATACCTGCAGAACAGTACAAAATACCCAACAGAAGATTGAAGCACAAATCGAAAAAGATTAAAATACCAGTTAATAACACCTCCAATTACCAAGAAGGTATGTATAACATTTAGTATGTCTGTGTATGTAGTACCTGTTCTGTAATAATTACAGTGTAATCAATGCATATAGTGGAAATAGCTATCTTGTAGTGATGTATTGTTGAGCAATAGTAATGCTTGTAGTATTCTATGTGTGTACTGCTGTATGTCACAAGGCAAACTCCTCATACACCACAAGGGATGATATATATGGGCTTGGAATTCACCAATCCTTTCCAGCCACTGTCAGTGTCAGGGTTGGTCGAACAAGTATGTGCTGTAACAGGGGATAGTATATGTTGATATACTGTAACAGTAGACATATGTATGGGTGTATTACTGAGATGAACATGTCAAAGGTGGGCTTACTTTGCAAATATGATTTGCATTGTGGGATATTGCGCCAATAACTGTGTAATGTGCATTATTCTAGGCAGATCTGTATTCCATTTTACATAGGATTTCTGTTATGTTATGCAAACATTAGTTATGTCTATTGGCAATTACAATACTCAGTAACAGGATACATATGATTTGTATTCATCTGACAGTTTAGCAGCATGATAGCAAAGAAAATTGGAAGAGCTAGGTAACTATCCATTCACATAAGACATGTAATATCCACCTCTTTAGTATCATTTGCAAGCAATAACAGCTGTGCATGTGTACATGTTATGCAAATGTGTAGTGACACTTGTTATAGGGCTGGGCCAAATGGCTACATGCACACCTACATAGAGTAGATATTGAGAATAGAGACACACTGGTAGAACTTTCAGGTTTGTATAGCCTAACCTCTCATTGCCAACCTAACAGCCGCTTACAAATACTGTATGTAAGGTTGTGCACAGTACTGGTAATGAAACAAGTTGCATATCATCTTAACTCCAGTGTAACATCTGCAGTAGGAGTGTAAGATGTAGGAGACTGCTGCCCATGTGTAATAGCTGCTTTATAGGTGATGGCTTACACTATCTGATTATATCCTGTTCATGTTGATAGTGGCAGCAGAGTCTATTGATACTTGATTCTGTTTGGGGAGTGGGTGCCCATGCCAAGCAGAGCTCATGGTTCTGGTGGATATATGAGTATATACCCAGAAAAGGATAGAGACCTAATTACACTTGCATAATCTGTAATCAACTATCAGAATGTGATGTGCTCCTCAGATGAAGATTGCTGCTAAAGTTAGCTACTACGTTTCTGTAATAGCCAGTGTTGTCACATCCAAAACACAAATATTTACTTGTGAGCATCACTGTCTAAAACATCTTCATAAGCAATAAGTAAACTAAATACAGTGCTTGGTACTTGTAGTACTGAATGCTCATATAGGCATGTCCACTAGTCAGCTACTGGTGTTTACTAATGTCAGCTTTGTGTATGTAGCCATCCTGGGGGAATGTAATCTCTATGTCATGTACACTGCCAAACCCACCTAACACCACACCCCACACATTGTCTCGGATTCTGATACAGAGGTAGGTTGAAAGGCAGTCCAGTCTACAGCCATGACTGGACTGGACAGTCATGAGGTGTAGTTTAACACATGCATCTCATCACCACAACCAACACATACCCTTACCAGAACACAGTAAGGACACCCACACATACCACCAGAAATCACACACATTCACAGAGGCTTCTAAGTATCTGGCCAAGCAAGAGACCTCCCAAGCTGGAATGGACAGACATCAAAAATACACAAATTGTATGATGTATTTTGCCAAATTGTGCCACTCCTCAGAACACATGGCCAGAAACATGCCCAAGAGTACTCACTTGTGAATGCAAACTCTAGCACTATGTTACACACCGAGCTATACGAGGACGAACATACTGTCAGCTGCCTGTCTGCCATGATTAGCCACATACCCATACACTCAGACCAACTTTTGAACTATACACATGGCTCTGACATATTCCAGGTTGTTGTGCAGGACCTGTGATGCAGTAGCCTGGACAGCATGGAAACACACATGTAGGAACTGTCAGGTCTTGTAGCCCATGCAGGTATGCCCCAATGCCTGGGTAGCATTCTGCCATTAGCCAGAATGATACTACAGTACAGGGACAAAAGGAGTGTATTCCACAATTGTCTAATGTACTGGTGTAATTCAAAGGGTATCCAGTATCTCTCTGCCTGGGATAACATGGTTGACACACCATGATGCTTTGCCACACAGGGCCTGCACCTGTCACCCCTGGGAATCTGGATACTGGCTAGGGCTCATGTTTCCCCTACAGTGCCTTCATCATGCAAATTTCAAGTGAAAGTCCATTGCTGTAACAGGGACACACAAGCAATAAACTGCGGGTCTCGCTACTCAATGAGGCATTTCAGAAACTCAATATGGACTCACTTACGTCAATCCTTAACATGGAGAACATATCTGTGCAGTGACTGAGATATGGTTCAATGCTCTGGAGAGTATCCCTGCATGACCATGTTATCACACATACCTCACCTCTTGGCCATTATCCTTTATTGGAAAACACAGGCCAATGGTGTGTCCATATTCCTGAAGGATATGTACACCCCCACGCTAGTTGCACTTGCATAACTTCAGATGCATTATGCTGAGCAACTACCTTTGTGCCAAAGTGGAATCTAAATTGCACCTTGCGACAGATCACCCACCATGCCTCAGAATTCCCAACTGTCATATTGTGCTGTAATGGGGGAATATTACGTTTGAGACAGAAAACCATAATAATGGCCACTCTCAACTATCCCATTATGAACTGGGAAGACTCCTCATGTACCAACACCTGTGCTCAATGCATGTTGGATTTCATTAACCCCAATGACCTGGATCACCATAGTCACACAAACAGGGCTAGCAGTATGCTACACATAGCCAGCCTCCAAAGCCAATGTTATGCTTCTGAAGAGCGAAGTGGTGACTGTCATGGCACCCACACAGATGGACAATGCATGTGCAAATGCTGAATCCTACACAAATGCACTTTAAGCACTCATGTAAGTGCAGTGATTGTGCTATTGAAACAGAACCATGATTCAACCAAACACAAACAGGAAGGCAAACTGGTGGTACCCTGCCTTAAACTGTACCACAGAAGGTAGAAACTGTTGCAAGAGTGAACACACATGAGTGGAGGTGATCCCTGGTCAGGCTCAGTAATATGCAGATATACCATAGAAAACCACACAAAGCTACTGTGAAACTAATCAGCCACATATGATGAGGCCAACCACAGAGTATTCTATAGCTGTGTCATGAATCGTAATGGCAACAACAAGACCTGCCGTGTTTCACAGCACTATGGCATGAGAAGTACTGCACCTACAGAAATAACACTTGTTCATCCAGATAGGGTCTTGGATAACCTAAACCCACTCTCACCTCACCCCAACAGGTACACATATTTATATTTCCATGTATATTACAGAGCCCCTGTAATAACAACTATGCAGGTACAAGCTGAACTCTCTAAAGCCAAACACACAGCTTGCATGGGACCTGTCAACTTCCCAAGGTGTATTTTACACAAATGTCAAAACAATTTGCTCTCTACATACACATCATGTTCAATCATAGCTTCATGTCAGGCTGTGTACACACTGAATGGTTCACAGCAACAGTTATCACACCCCACAAAGGGGGAGACACCACTGATAATGGTAAATAGTGCACTACTACCCTGCTGAGTCTGGTCTGTAAGGCCATGAACCTTGATCAACTTATTTGATGTAGTCAGTATAGATGTAGATGACAGTAAGGTTGATTCACACAGCATATCATGACCTTGTCAGGTCTTAGGACACCATCACCCATACTGTGTTGCAGCTACACTCAGAAAACTAGGTGTATATTCCTATGTCACAGGATTAGTTGGCAACTGGACTGCTGGTAGAACCAACACTACAGAAGGTGTCTGACTAATACACGCACATCAAACCAGTGCCAGCTACAGTAATACAGGGTTCATTCCTGGTACTCCCCCCTCTTTGTTATCTATACCACACAGACTAACACAGAAAGTATTTGCCTATTGAAGTCTGCAAATGACTATGAACTAGGAGCAGTAGTTGGCTCAATGAGTGCTGTGGGCAACATACAGAAGGGCCTTTGTGGGTAAGATGCGTGGTGTGTGACGTATGGCCTCAATCTCACAGCTAAGTATTGCATTGTAATCCCCTATGTTAAAAACCCTGTACCCATGAGCTACCACCTAGGCAGTGGTGAATATAATGGAAACTGTGTGTGTATGGGATGCAGCTGGACAGTAGTCTTTCCTTTGATAGTCACTTCACCACACCAGTCAGGTAGTGGTAAGTGGCACCACTAATCATGACCAGGTGCCATCCATGAATATAGAGATCATTGTTCAGCCATACTCAACACTCAAGTGACCCATAATATATCACATATTTCCTTTAAGGGTTATTGGCCTTGTTCAGATGGCCTACACCGGCCTTCCCAAAACCTAGCTCCACTATGTAGCATGATGCCTATCCTGAATAAAGCCATGTCCAACCCACAGATGTTGGACATGCTACACTTACACATCCTGATTTCAAATAAACACATACTTCATGGACATCCACCTTTCTAGTACAAGGATCATAACATGCCTGACAGATCCCTATCCCATACACTTTACATACTCCTGCCATACTATGCACCCCTGTCCAGCAACGATGCACATTGCCCCTCTTTGAGACATGGTATGATGACCACATGGCAAATATATCAGTAACCCTGGCTTTCTCAAGATAAAAAGTAGTGTGACTGAAAAGTTTAAATACTTAAGCATCTGATCACATGGTACTTAATTAGTTCAACAAACATCCACTTAGTAAATGTCTTTTATCTTACACATTTGTGATTTTTTATGCACACATTTGTACATCATTTTTAAATGATTTTTAAACGATTTTTAAATGATATTTTTGTGTTTTCACTATTTGAACTTTTATTCTGCATTTTCATATGCATACTTTTCACTCACTGAGTTCAGTTACTAATTAACTGCCTTCTTAAGTGGATGTTTGTTGAACTAATTAAGTACCATGTGATCAGATGCTTAAGTATTTAAACTTTTCAGTCACACTACTTTTTATCTTGAGAAAGCCAGGTATTTGCCTGGTGAAAGCGCTTGATTTATTGACCTGTTTGTTGTTCAATAAAGCTGCACTTTGTGCTATTTGGTTCGGTTCTTCCTGTCTGTGGATTATCTTTTATCTTATTTGCCTTGGTTTCTTGGAAGTTATATATCAATAACCCTGTGGATTAGTTCTGAGGCACTGCTTGAACTGGCCACTGAAAGTTACCTGTCTGTTGGCTACAGCTAGGTAACCTTTCAGTCTAGACTCATAAATGGCAGAGGGTATATAGCCTACTAGTTCACTATGACCATACATGCTATAGTTGATATCCATCCCTGCAAATACCATCAAGCTAGCCATTGCCCCATGTGTTTCACATGTGCAATACAGGTAATACATGGCAGGATGCTATACTGCTGTACAGTGCCATGTAGATGTATATGGCAAAACACATACATGTAAAGCTTTCCATGAGCAAGTCTGCAGGGTCACAGGTCATGTCCCTTAAGGCTGTGTATGACTATATATGTGACATATACACAGCATTAAGGTCTCTTGCATTAATGTGAACACATCCAGGCATGTGTTGATAGGTAAAGACACCAGTACAGGCAAACAGACATGCCCACATCAAGACAACATCCACATAGAGTATGAGCAATGTTATCACTTGACACACACATATATGGTGGCAACATCAACTCACCAGTAAGTGTCAAATGTTTGTGAGTTAAACATGTCAGTGGTGTTAGTGTTATGCAGATTTGCAAAGACAAATTTGTAATCATAATACATGTGATACACATGTATGTGCCGCTGTACCTCTGTACTTCTCTCTGAGTTACTGTGACCTGTCTCCATCATTATGTCTTCCAGGTATGCCATGTGCCAGGCTCCCACCATACACCCACATGGAGGATGAGGTCCTCATTCCATACCTCATTGACAACCATGAAACATTATTCAGCCATGTGCCACAGGATGCACAGCACCGGGATGCCCAATGGGAGGAACTTCGCAGGAAGTTAAATGATGTTGGCGGTCACAATCACACCTATCAGCAGGTGCACCGACACTGCACTGACCTCATTAGATGGGTGAAACAGCGTGCAAACATAATCACCAGGGGAACAAGCTGCAACAGGTGGGGGGGGCACTCACCCAGCCCCCACTCACACATACCGAGGAGCTACTGGCCAACCTGGGGACACCTGCAGAACTCCACCCACAAGCTTTAGCTGGTATTGTGGAGGTGGGTGTCTCACAACCACTGAGCCAGGAGTTGCCTGGTAAGTCACTACTGCACATATAACACAACTATATTTAATATAGTTACATGTGTTACTGTACAATATTTAATGTAACATCATATGCAAGGCATGTATGCACACATGCCACATACTATAGTTTGCTACTCTAAGTATGCACAGATGTGCATACTCCATAGTATAGTCTATTGTACTGGCTTATGTGCTAACATGCAGATTGCACCCTGTAGCTATCACACAGATGTGGATAATGATCTTACTGCTGTGACTCTCTTATTTAGGTACCTCTGGCATTTCGCAGCGACAGCAGCCTGTTGTTGGTGAGATTGTTATTATTTCTCAGGCTTGATAATGCACAGATCATATTAATTGCATGCTATCTGCCATGTGGCCATTTAACACACGTACACATAATGTATGTTGGTCCTGTTAATATATACAGGTCAGACCTGCAATGCATCACAGTGGTTACCCATGTGGAATATTTGAAGACTATATGAAACACCTACACTAAACCTTACAAACTGTCATTGCCAGATGTGTGGACAGCTGTAAATACAATGATGGAGGTGTGGTTCACTGTAGGGACATGTTTTGGAGCTGGAGTATGACCAGCCCACAGGATTCACCCTTGTGGATTATATCTTTGCTATGAATGTCACACAATGTCATGTGCTATCTGACATGTCCATGACATTTTGTGGGCTGACTGCAATACTGGTTAACTATCATGCAAAACATGATATCTCACATACCAAGCATACCACCCTTTGTCTGCATAACCCTGTCCTCAGTGGAGCATATGACATCTATGGGTGCATGTCATATGAGACAACACTGACATATGAAATAGATGTCCATCACAACCATTGGACAAAACATGTTTACACATGGCCATGGAGGATGGCCAGAGACATGAAGCAACACACAGTAGAAGGGATGTACATGTGTGTACACCCTGTTGTACATTGGCTTGACACAATACAACTATGGCCTTTGTGTAATGGTGATATTGCAGATGTGACACACTAAACATCATACAGGCCTGTGCACAGCTTGTGTAGGCATGACATCAAACCACCACATAACATGTCTTGAACATTTTGAGTGTGTCACGACATGAAAGCTTTCACCTATACAGTATCCAAATACTTGCATGTGTTGCACAACATACCCATACAACCTCATCAGGCCACAGATACAGTACATGCATCTTGCTGGTGTCAGACATCACTGTCATGGTTGCTCCTCGTGTGTGAGGTACACAGACGGCATGTGGGATATGGAGTACTGCTAAGTTAGGCATGTCTGGGCATAGTTGCCAGGCATCAGCAATATGGTTGCAGATGTGCAGGGGTGTCATCTGTAAACTCTTCAGTGACCTGTGTCACACATTCCACATTAGGGTTTAGTGTGTACACACCTCAGTGACATTGGTCACATTCCACATTAGATATGTATTGTATCTGAACATAGTCATGGCTATGAATTGTGTCTGTAACTCACACTGTATAGCAATAGTGAAGCCACATGATGCCCTGCAATGGCTATGCACATCAGCTCAATGTGCAGTATGTCACTGTATATCTGTAGGGTGGACTGACAGCATTGCATCAGCTGAAAGTCCATGTTAGTATAACACGTCCCTGCATTGGGACACCATTACCTCACTGTATATTTGAAAGGACACCATTGTGTTAAACATGTATGCATGTCATTCAACACTTCAGCAGAAGACATGTCATACTACATGTGATTGGCAAGGTCATATGCCACACATCAGACTGGTGTACTGTTAACCTGTGCTGGTCTGTGGCACCACTGCAAAGTAGGGACAGCCATGTCAAGCATGTGTGTACAGCCACATGCACATTGTCTCAGGTCAGGGGTAAGCAGAATAATGTTTAACAGACATGCACTGCTTTGGGGAAGATATGCAAACTGGGGCTCAGGCAAACATAGTATTCACTCAACATACCCTTCTGCTCATATCCTCCTCACACATAGGTGCAGTGGCCAACACAAAGCATCAGTGGCAGATGTACACAGGTCAGCGATGGTCTGTTAAAATGTGGGGTATGTTGCACAAAACATGGCAGTGCGGTGCCACTGTACATAGTGTATGCATTGTGTTGCAGGTTTGGGGCATAACCTACTAACACAAAAGGTGCAACACAGGGATGTATGCTAACTACTACTATAATTGTGTAAGGTGCATGCCTTCTGCTATAACACATGCATGGCATGCTGTTATGTGCAACTCAGGGATGTATGATAACTACCACTATAACTGTCAAAGCTGAATGCCTTCTGCGATATCACATGCATGTTGCATGCCATTGGGTGCCATATCATGTGTCTCTGTGTCTGTATGTGTCTGTCTGTGTCTGTCTCTCTGTTTGTCTGACTGTGTCTGTCTCTGTGTGTCTGTCTCTGTCTGTCTCTGTGTGTCTGTCTCTGTGTGTCTGTATTGTGATGTATAACTTGTAATGTACAGTTCTTGTCTGCCCCTCACAGGTGTTGATGTAGGTGTGTTGCCCTCCTGCAGTCCACCTGATGTTAGTGTCCCCACAGACTCTAGCAGTGATGATGAAAGTATGATTGAGGCACAGGCAGGGTTGTCATGGGCTGAATCTGTGCCATTGGTTGCCATTCCACCTGTATCCCCCTCATCCCCGCACACAATAATGCTTGCCATCATCTTGCAGATGTTTTGGATAGACGATTGGGTGACATGGTGGGAGTCCTTGACTGTGGCATGTCAATCCTCAAGCGTGGAATGTGTGTGTTCGAACATCTGGTGGGAGTGAGGCATCGGGCACATTGACATAGGCCAGCTACATCACCTGTTGAAGGTTTATGTGAACATGCTACTTCACATGCCCGGTCCCATAGTGGCAGTAGCAGCAGCAGTGCAGCTGGAGCTGTGCTGTCCACACCAGGACACAGCAGGCCACGTGCACGTGGTTCTGGATGGTCCCAACAGGGACACAATTCCAGTGGACATGTGTCATCAGGCAGTACCCAATCTGTACTTCTGCCTGGTAGTGGCCATGCAACCCCTGGCAGGCGCAGGTCACATGGCCATGGCCGGATACCATGAACTGTAAAACCTGCCCTGTATAGTCTGCAGCTGTCAATAATACCCCTGTGTAGGCCATCCACATGTCAGACCTGTGTGCATACACACACACACACACACCAGAAATAAATGAAGGGCACTTCAACACACACACACGCATAACATCCACAAACGCCCAAGAGATAAAAGGCACTAACCCACACACATGATGTCATCCAATGATGCAGCCTAGGCCTCTGGCAAGCATTCTCACCCTGTGCATATGATGATGCCTGTGCTGCATCCCTGTCATCCATACCATCGGTGCAGGGACATGCTCATATGGTCTGATGCACAGGGTGAACATACTAGGAAGGCAATTGTAGATTACCATTGTTGAGTAGTGTTGACAGGCAGCAGACATACTACGTACTACAGTTTTAGAATGCATTTTGTACTTTTGACAGTATGTATCATGTGTAACAACAGTAACTGCATGTTGATCTTGATGTTCTGCCTTCCTCTTTCATGTGCAATTGCATGTGCCGTGGATATCAGTGTTTGCAGTTAGTGTCCCATATGTAAATGTAGACTACTCACAGGTCTGTATGACAATAACTTCATGCACTTTGTAGCTTCTACATCACAGTTATAATCTCCCAAGTTTCAAACATGTTTACTGATCTAATGATCCAAGATCATGATAGCTGTGTAGTAAGCTACTGTGGCCAGAGCCGTCACATCCATAGTGGGCGACATCACAGGTATAATTACCTGGAGCAGGGAGGAGGTAAAAGTGGTTTAGCAGATGACAAGGGCAAAGGCCAGTGGAAACAAGTAATGCCCACTCTCATGACAGGATGTAAACACACATACACACCCACACACTCAGGAATTCACAGACACAGTAACACACCCACACAGTCAGGGATTCACAGACACAGTAACACACACTCACAGTTGCCAGTGTTGGGATGAGAACCCCTGTCTATGTGCAAATCATCATTATAGTACTATGCAATTACAAGACACACCACATACATTACACATGTACAGGTAGTCAGAATGGCCTAAGATCAAGGACATCAACAGGGATACTAGATTGTGGTGAGTGTATGTGGGGAGGGGAGTTCATCAATAGGATATGGAACAACAAGCCTCACCCCATGGCGTACATGTTTACAGGTGGTTAGAATGCCCTTCTAAGATTTATGACATCAACAGGGATACTAGATTGCATTGAGTGGATAGGGGGAGGGGGGTCTTATCATTTCACTATGGTAATATACAGCCTCACTCCAGGGACCAGACAGCCATACATATACACACACACACACACACACACACACACACACACACACACACACACACTGTGGCATTCACAAAGATATACACCTATGTCACATACATACAGGCACTTGACATGTGTGAGATTCAAACCCCTGCCTATGTCTTGCTTTCTACACTTCACTCTGTACAGATGTCTACAACAGTGTACAGGAGAGTGAAAAACATTTGGGATGTATTCCCCACCATACGTGACATATATGGACACACACACACCCACACGTGCCAGTACTGTGAATCAAACACCTGCCTATCTCATGATAGGTATTACAGAGTTACAGTACTAACGCACATGCTACAAAGTATACTGACTCTTTCCTTTGCCAACTGTACTGATTTATGCACAATATATGCACAGGGGAGGTGTTACTGTTACAGGTGTCGAGAGATTTGCCTTCAGTGTCACCCTTACTGCATTTTACACTGTGTGTCTTCCCCTTCAATTAACAAAATCATAGCTTAGCAGTTACACAGGTTATTGTAGGAATGGTTGTAACACACCTGTGAGCTGTCCTCAGTAATCATTCATTTGCAAAGTAGCCGCACCACTTAGTAGTTATGTCCAAACATCTGTCCATAACTAAAGTACAGCTTACTATACTTTGAGCATATCACCATATACACTTGGCAATGTTGAGGCTGCATTGCAACTGCATGATGTACTATGACAACAGTCACCTTCAAACATCAGACACTGCACATGCATGAAATCTAAACACACATCAATACATGTACACATATGCAGTCTGCATCAGTAAGTGGACTAGCAGGTCAAGAGGATACATTCCACACCTTCCCCACACCATGTGTGAAACCTAGCTGAGCATTACACCATAATGGATGTTGCATTCATGTACTGTTAGGACACACAACCACCTTCACTGAGTAGCTAGGTGTACATGTATGCCAATAGCACATATCAGCAAGACACACACACACAGCAATATTCCATGTCATGATCCCACAAACTGTTAGTTGACAGCTTCACTGTAATGCCAGGGCACTGTAATGGTCAACAGTGAGCACATCATATCTGTCACACACACATCATATTTGCCACACACACCTGATGATTGCTGGAAGAGTGCCAGCAATGTCATCTGTTTGAGCTAGGCATTACACTTGTTCAAGCATGTGCAAGGTCTATGGCTTATAAACATCTCACCCAAGCACGTTCTGGCTATTGTGGTAATAAGGTTAATGTCCAGACAGCACATAGCATGCATGGCTTGCAATTGTTGACATGGGGTATATGTAGGAGCTGTGGGTCACACATGGTTGTGGATGTCATGGACATATCACCTGTAATTACTCAGGAACATACAGAGCATAGTTGTATTTCCCTGAGTCTGTCAAAACAGGACATGTGTGTAGGTCCTACAATCCTGTTATTTGGGTATGTTTGCAGGCATTACATTTGGTGGACAAGTCTAATGACATACATGCCACATGGATTGTTGTATGATATGATAGGTGTCATGGGTGACCAGTAGAGAGGGAATATTACCTCTGTCAACATAGATATCAAACCTTATTTACTGTTAGCATTCAGCAGCCATGCACCTATCTTCCATGTGCATGTGTGTAAAGAATGTAGCCACCTGTATGCACAAAAGACAACAGCTATGGTATTTTCATGTATGTTGTATGAGTGTGGGATGTACATATCCAGGGCAAGTACATCTAGGTCATATCCAACCATGAGGGTGTTGTTTACTGGTGTACAGCAACAGTCAACTGTGTTAATACTGACAACATCCGAGGGACCCTGGTATGTGTACAACTGACCTGGTTACAAACAGTGGTATTATTGCATTGTATAACACATTATGCAACTGTGTCAGTACATGGGTACTTTGCACAGTTGATGTAGGGCTAGGTACAGTCCACCAGTCGAAGGTTATTTGGTGTTGTACCATAATATGTCATACCACATTTATGGATGTATGTTGGCAGTCTGAGGACATGGTGGATGTATACGAGGATACAACCTAGAATGCACCTTTTGCCACTGTCACCTGTACCTGACACATCTGTGATGAATTATGTTAGAGTAGTGGTCTTTACTTGTGAGTAGTCTTTATGAATAAGTGGACACCACCACCTGGAGCGGTCTGCACCAGTGTTATGGCCCACATGTCTGGATATGAGTTATATGGCGGTAGTGCTATTGTGCACTGCAGAGCCTTCAGCCAGGTGTTCCTCACTGCACAGATGTCAGTATTCCCCATTGTAGGTTCTACATTGAGTAAATGGATTATGAAAGCCACAAATCTAGCGCTGGTTAGCATAAGCATCCAATACAATTGTCTTGTAGGTGTCAGGGAATTACGTCTGTGTTTAGGACATTTGCCTTGGAATGGCACTATATGGGTAAATGCAAACTAGGTACTATCCACACTCCCTTGAATCATGGATGCATGTGATCTGTGACAAAGATTTGTCTTCTTTCAGTCATGTCATCCCGGAATGACAGTCAGTGGACAACCTCATAATTACAGCAGGACATTGGCTCATTGTTTTGGTCAGGCAGTTGCCACTCGTACCATGACATCACTGCGAGTGGCAATATTGTGCTTGGTATCAAATGCTACATCTAAGGTGACGGACAGCAGTAGACATTGTATAGATGACCAATGTCAGATATACTTAGTGGAGCAGTCCTGCTAATAATGAAAACTACTAACACAGCCGGGAGAGGTCATCTTGACACCTGCACCTCAGTACCATTAGACAATGGGGTTCGCATATTATGCTTGCACATGCCACAGTTTCAAGTATAATGCTACTGTCCACAACCTGATATCAATGTATGCCTTTCAGGGCAGCAATGTGTGTGACACATGCTGTACTTTGCATCCACCTGTGTGTCCCAGTTAACCAATTGTCTGTCACTTCCACACATGCATGATTGTGTATACTTCACATATATATATGGAAGTACTTCATGTACATGTATGCACATGTATCACACAGCACATACACAGATATATCATTTATGGGCCACATACAGGTATCTGGTAGTAAACCTGCATGATGTGCATATATACTGACAGTTAAGATGTACATAGCTGTAAATCTGTGTGTTTACAATAGGAGTCCATTACAACATGTTCTGTATGTCTAAGTGTATGCGTATGCACACTGTGGCCTTCTGTGGTTAGTATCAGAGTGCATCCCAAACAGCCCTGTGCCACTAAGTGTATGAGCATACCCACTGCCACCTTGTGTAATTTGAGTCAGTGCATCCAAACAAGCCCTTTGTTTCTAAGTGTATGAGCATGCCCAGTATAACCTTGTGTAGTTGGTGTCAGAGTGCATCCCAAATGGCAATGTGCTACTAAGTGTATGAGCATGCCCACTGTCACCTTGTGTAAATGGAATCAATGCATCCAAACAAGTCCTGTGATTCTATCTATATGAGCATGACCACTGTAACCCTGTATAGTGATAGTAGTTGTCCATTCCACAGATGGGCATACTCTAGTTCAGGGCTTGTTGTGCTACAACTATACCTCTCAGGCCTACCTATGCCTTACCTGCAGATGATGTGTCTTGTTTATGCATACAGGTTGTAATGGACTCCTACTTTAAACACACAGGTTTACAGCTATGTACATATTAACTCTCGGTATCTCTGCTGATGTCCTCAATCTTAGAAGGACATTCTGACTGCCTTGAAATGTATAATCTCTGTGGTGCATCTTGTAACTGCGTAGTACTGTAATAGTTATTTGTCGATAGGCAGGAGTTCTGTTCCCACCACTGGTAACTGAGTATATCAGCAAATGCCTGAGTATTTGTGTCTGCATACTGTCATGACAGTGGGTTTTACTGCTTTTCAAAGAGAAACCACCTTTTGCACTGGCCTTTATCCTTGTCATCTGATAAACCACCCTTTCCCCCCCTCCACACTGCAAGTAATCAGTCCTGTGATGTCACTCAGCTCAGAAGCGAAATCAGATTAAGTGTAATTGTATGGGTTCTGTGGCACATACCCCAACTGCATACCACTCTACTAGTTACCTTTACATAGGCAAGACTTGTAAGCACAATACTGGCAAGTGTGTGTGCGTGTGTGTGTTTGCGTGTGTGGCTGCCTTGTAGCCAGGCATACACATGTGTTATGTCTTTTAACATACTGCACACCACGGTAGTCATCTGTAATGAGTGGAGTCTACAAATTATTACAGAGTTAGGAATAGAAAATAAAAGACAGTCAAGAATGACTACTGTTGGGTATGTTATTTTCCCGTGCCACTGTCAAGCAGTGACACAGAAGTGGTCGCCGGGGTGTATTTCCATACCCATCATTCCCCCACCCAAACTCCACAATCCTCAGAGTATATCTCCTTAACCATCATTCCCCACCCCAAACTCCACACACACAACAACCATCCTTTCTCTGGTGAACTGATTAAGATTTAAATGTTATAATACAAGAGTTGCCTCTGTTTTGTGTATACATCAATTCCTTTGGAACCCTTCCGTGTCACAAAGGGTGTTCAAACATGTTTATATATATGGCTATAGCTGTGTCTGTGTATATGTATATATATATATATATATATATATATATATATATATATATATATATATATGTGTGTGTGTGTGTGTGTGTGTGTGTGTGTATACACATCCTGTAAGTGCATATATGTATTTAGTATTTATTTATAACAGTTGTACATATGTAGACTTGTCTATGTTGTTTCACAGAGTACAGTACATTCAAGGGTGCTGTACATATGTACACAAAGTGACTGTCCCATTTGTTTTCAGTACTGTGGAATACCTGTAGTAAAATGTGTATTATAAATACCAAGAAACATGTATGCAACCCAGATGGCTTAGTGGTAAGTCCAGTGACCATGGTGTGCATGGTCCAGGGTTCAAGACCTGCAAGAATTGTTATTAATATCATTTAGGACTGAATAAGGCGGGTATAAATGTGGTTTTGCGACAGTAAGCAGTGGGTATACACAGTTAAAAGACATGTACAACTCGCAGTACACTTGAAATGCCATTCTTTAGTAACCCTGCTGATGTCATTCATTGTGACATACACCTTTGGGGAAGAAGTACTTCAGTAATGTCTGTGGCATGTACTATAACTGCGTACTGTTGTAGTGTCAGAAACTAGTTAGGTAGGGGTTCAAATACCAGATATATCACGTGTATGTGTATGACTTGTATCCTCTGTAGTGGTGGTTGTAAGTGTGGGCAATGTGGAGGGGGTTTTGCATATATTTTATGTTGGCCATACTCTATATCACAATGTCAACCACACAGGGATAACAGATGTACATTAGCTGTGAAGCTGGGCTGCAAAGCCATACCCATACATGTGACATCAAGGCCAGCCAATCACAGTTAGCAACCCCACTATTACCAAGAGCACACACCCATGTGTCATATGCACACACATGCCTATGCAACAGCCAATATATGGGAAGTACACTGCATATTGGCCACTGATACTAACTATGCAGTGATAGCAGTGGGCTACAGAGGGCATGTCACCCTGGCCATCTGTCCAATATGCACGTACATGCACACAGTGCACCTCCACCATGTTCTCCAATGGACACCTGCACCACCTATGGTGCCTTCACATGTGACTCACAATGAACATACCATGCCTGACAACATGCTTTCAACTTCTTTACAGTGCCTTAATCACTCTGTATCCATCGGCCCTTGTTCTGCCTAGCAACAAAGTAAACAACCTCTGTGAGGCTTGAACCCAGGACCATGCACACCATAGCCAAAGTAGTTTACCTCTAAGCCACCTCTGATATGCATAACCCTGCTGTATTCACAAACATATCACCCAGCCCAGTCATTCAACAGTACAGAGTATGTATTCTAACATGCAGATGTATATGTGTGTGAAAATATATTAATGTCTACACAGATACAAATGTATGTATGTGTGTATATATATATATATATATATATATATATATATATGTATATATATATATATATATATATATATATAGAGAGAGAGAGAGAGAGATAAATATATATATAGATATATATATCCACATATGTGTAAGCAGATATTTATATCTATATAGGTATATATGGACATACATCTGTAGATAAGGTGGGAACATAGCAGAAACATATATGTCCACATGTACCGTGAATGGGGTTGACAGGCACAAACAACATACATCTTGCATGAAT
The DNA here is from genome assembly GCF_019279795.1 of Protopterus annectens. NCBI lineage: Eukaryota > Metazoa > Chordata > Ceratodontiformes > Protopteridae > Protopterus > Protopterus annectens. The sequence goes on from NC_056735.1 coordinate 475,617,607, forward strand.
AGGTATTCCCCCCACAGCAAAACATGTCTGTCCTTCAATACACTACCAGCTGTTGCAGATCCAATAACCAGGACCTTACACAACAAAGCCACAAGATGTTAACAGTACCCCATCTCACCTGTATTTCAGGCTGGTGTCAGTAACATATCATGGCAGTACAGTCAGGCTCATAATGACTCCCATTTTGCAGTCATCTGTTACCTTTGTTAGTCAGAGTCCCGGACTGTTAACTTGTACTACAGAGATGTAGAATTCAAGCAACAGTGGTCCCAGGACTGAACCCTGAGGTACTCCACCTGTCACTTGTCTGGGGATGGATTTGGAGAAAATTTCACCTACAGTTTGGATTCTGTCAGTAAGACATATGACAAACCATCGAGTGGCATAGGGATTTATGGCTGGATTAGTTTGTTAATCTATGTTTCCAGATGGGTGTATGGTATTGAAGGGCTTGGCGAGATCCACATAGGCATTGTGGACTGCCTTACTCTCTTCAACAGCTATGCAGACTGAGTCAAAGCAGACAATCCCTTTCAAGAGGTAAGACTGGCCCTCCAAGCAGACAATCCCTTTCAAGAGGTAAGACTGGCCCTCCATGAGCCCAGTTTGTGTGGGGTCCGGTGTTTGAGGGTTGCCAATGTCTGTGTTCCAAACTTCCCTGATAATGCATTCCATGGCCATACAGATCAGGCTTGTCACACTGATGTGACAGTAGTTCCAGGCATCCAAGGTGGATTTCCCCTTATGGAGTGGGATAACTGCAGCTGTGCGCCACTCAGTGGGCTCCAGGCCTGATGCAAGGTTATGATTGCACATAACAGTCTGGTCCCATGGATGATGTATTCTTAGTTGTGGATAGTGTGGGTTCTACCTGTGTGGCCATGATTACTGGCCAATGGAACTCTGTTCATATTGCCATTGGTCCTTTTGGGGGTGAGAGCGGGTGACTGTGGCACTAAACCAATCCACCAGGATATTGGCACAATCCATGGGAGCAATCTATGTAATGCCATTCTATCATAGCTCAGAGCACGTCTCAGCATTGCCTGTTAGATTCAGGACATAACTATAGAATGGTGTTTGGTTGTCTGTGGAATCTGTGGTACTTTTAGTTACATAACCAGCTTTGGAGGATTCCATGAGGGATCTCAACATCTTACTGTGGCTGGTAAGGGAGTTGTTTGCATCCTTGGGGTATCCTTTTTGTTTCAACAGTGTCTACCTTCTGTTGTATACTCTGTTAATGGCAGGAGTTCACCAGAGTGGCTTGCTTATTTGGGAGGTGACCATTGTGTTTCCATGTGGGATGTCAGGAATCATGCACAAGTTGGTGTGCTCATACAGTACCTTAGTACAGGATTCATCTGTAGAACTGTCAGCTCCTGTTTCCATGGGTGTCACAAACATTGTCACTTCTGCCTTGTGTAGCATGAAGCTGGCTTTGGGGAGGTCTTTTATGGACAACTGTATATACATTCCTTTCATATGTTCACTTTGATTAGCCTATACTGGGATTCCTTAGGTGAAACGTCAGTCTCATGTACTGTTGTGATGGCTTAGTGGTTAGTTACTGTGACTATAATGCACAGTGTTCTGGGTTCATGACCTGCAAAGGTGGGGTATATTTGTCCGGCCAGGACAGCGATTAATGCATACAGACTAATTGTGGAAATTAGGTTGGTCACACTTAATACAATTCAAATGCCCTACATTGTCAATCCTGCTGATGTCAATCACTGGGGAATACACCTTTGGAGAAGAGAGCACTCCAGCAATCTCTGTGGTGCATACTATAACAGTGTAGTGCTGTAGTGTGATATCAAACTCTGGTATGGGTTCTAGTCTCACACATGGGAGTTGTGGATTCATTGGTGTCTGTTCCTATGCCTGTGTAGAGAATGCTGCATGTTTGGCTAGCCACACTCAATACAATTCATTGTCCCTACTTTGGCCATCCTACTGCTGTCACCCACCTAAAAATACACATCTGGGTCTGTTGTAACCTAGTAATCTCCGTAGTGTGTCCTGTAACTGTGTAATTCTGTAGTGTGATAAACTAGTTTGTTAGGTGTTCTGATCCCCAACTTGTCAACTGTGTGCCTGCCTCAGAAGTGAACAATATTTTTTAGAGTACTCACACTCCTTACAATTCATATACTCAACTTTGACATGACTGCTGATGTCACCCACATAGAAATACACCTTTGGGAGTGTTGAAACTCAGTAATCTCTGTAGAGTGTCAGGTAACTGTGTACTGCTAGAGTGTGGTTTAGAACTGTGGTAGGGTTCCATCCACAACCCTGGCAGTTATGTGTGTTTCAATGCCTGTGTAGGGAGCAGTACATTATAGCCTACTCACTTGCAGGACATTTCCAATGCCCTACTTTGGTAATCCTGCTGATGTCATTCCTTGTCAAATACACCTTTGGGGAAAAAGCTCCCTAGTAACTGCTGTGGTGCATCCGATAAAATCGGCATGCAGTAGTGTGATATCAATCTTGGTCATGGGTTCTATACCCACCCATGTCAGTTGTGGATGTTTTGTGTGTGTCTCACTTGTCTGTTTTGTGAGCAATGCATTTTAGGCTACTCACTTACAGGAAATTTGAAATGCCCTACTTTGGTAAACCTGCTGATGTCATTCCTTGTGAAATACACCTGTGGGGATGGGATAGCCCAGTAATCGCCGTAGTGCATGCTATAACTGCGTAATGCTGTAGTGTGATAAACTAGTTAGGTAGGAGTTTTAGTCTGAGACATGGCAGGTGTGTTTTTGTCAGTCATATTCTGTGTGGAGGTGGATGTGAGTGTCTAACCACTGAACATGTTGAAGAGTGGGTTTTCTAGTTTTCCTATATGGTGGCCATATTATATGTCACAATGTCCACCTCACAAGGATTACAGTTTAAATCAGCCAAGAGACTGGGTTGGCAAGCCATACCCCTACATCTGGCAAAAGGCCTAGTGAACAAAGTAAGCAAACCTACTATTATGCAGAATACAGTCTGAACCCATGTGTCATACACAAACACACTTGCCTAGATAAATCCCGCTATGTTGCTAGTACCCTGCACATTGTTGACAGATAGTAAGCATGGTGTAATTGCAGTGGGCAGCAGAGGGCATGGCACCCTGTCCACCAGTATAATAGGCACATAATTGCAGACAATGCACCTTCACTATGTTCCCCACTGGACACCTGCAACATATGTGGTGTCATCAAATATGATCCTCAAAGGACATACAATGCTTTACACACATGCCCTGTACAGACAGATGCCACTGGCACCAGGGAATACCTGTATCATGCTATCAATGCAGGTGCAGTGTCACCCTGCTGTCTATTAGCAGGTCCCGCCACACCAGGCCAGGAATGGCACATCTGTTGATAACAGTCTGTGTACATAACATGTCCAAGGCAAACCAGGTACACTTAAACATGCCACTGTACATTAATGTGGGACATGCACATCCAAGGCAATGCCCATGTCAAGGACTATCAAACACAGACATGGCATGCATTGCAAAGCAATGGCCACACACAATAGTAACCAGGATGACAGGGCAGTTAATACAATACCCATCTGTGTGGGACATTGCAGACACTACACCCATGAACAACACTGCAGATCATTGTCAAGTGGCCTGATGCCAAGAATTATCCCTCACCCAGCCTTGTGCAGCCATCTTGGACAGCCAACCACTACACACCCATGAAGCAATGCATACATGCATGTCAGTACTGGCACATTGTGTCTGCATGTGGGGTATGATGTTCCCAACCACAGTCACACCCAGTATAACTCCCATTGGCATACTGACTGATGTCAGACACCTTCACATGCCCTAGCCCATAGAACCTCATGATAACCCCTGTTGTGCACGGAATACCTGTGCATTACTGTAGTGTGGCAAACTAAGTAAATAGGAAGTGTATTTGTGAGCCTGCCAAAGTGTGTCAATGTGTCTGAGTCCCTTAGAGAGTGTGGCTGTGTTGACAATGACATCTGTTCATGTGTACAGCCATGTGTGCTACACCTAATATATGTCTACTATATCTCTGTTGCAGATGTCGCTCAGCAGCACACATATATGTTCTTACAGCACACCAACATGTCAGCTATGTGGCACATGGAGTAACTGCATGCACTTGAAATAGTAATGGCTAGTCAGTCAGAGGTTTGATCCCCTGTACTGATAGGTGTGTGATAGAAGATGCTTAGTTTTAGTCTCCCAGCCCTTCTCTGATGTACTTTGCCTCTGTCTGTCCCTCCCACACACTCTTTGGTGGATATGGAGATGTAAACCTGCTCAGCAGCAGCTTGTGTTTTGTAAGTGATGGTCATGATCAGGTGGTGGCCTCTGCACCTATAGCAGTCCTCCTCCAGCTGATTGCATGTGGAACTGCTGTGGTGACATTTCCATAGCCAATTGCATGGAAACACAGTACAATATCTAGGAACATCATGTTGGTGTTTGCCCATGACAGTCGCTGTGAGTGGAACCGGGATCTGGTGTTTGGTAGACAGCATCACAGATGAAATTTGGATATTCCTCAAACAACATACACTCTGGAAAATGGCCCAAATACAGGAGGGTGATGTGCCAGGCATGACTACAGCATGTAAGTGTAGCTATGCTTCATTCAGACTACTGCCAGTTTAACAGGTTGTATGTGGTAATGGCTAGTCTGCATGTTTTAATAACTGACAACACGGTGCTCTGTTTGTGAGGAAACCCCCATCTGTAGGGTCATCTGTGGACTGGTCAGTGTGTGGAACCATTTGTTTCTTGCTTTACTTACAGAACGCACATCTGTGAACTGCAGAAGCATAGTGTGAGGATTGCAGTCAGTACACGGTGACAGTGATGAGAGTTACTGACATCACATCCCTGCTTGGACATACGTCACATGAAACAGTGGTATGGCAGTCACTGTCTGAGGTTATCACAGTGACATGCCAATAATGGGCCACTGTTTATAGCTGCAGTCACAAGTCATCTACGCTTAGGACAGATGTCATGCAGTATATTTGCATGTGTTGTGCTCCCTCTGCAAATGTATGACATCTGTTGTCTTTGGTTAATGGTAATATCTATGCATGCTGTTATAAGTAATCCTAAATCCTGTTGACTATGACTAAGCCTTATCTGTGTTAAAACTGCAACACCATAGGCTGTATGGGATTGGAGGTCCCAGCGGAACAACCTGTCCCACTTCATCTGGCCATGGCACCAGGCACCAGCACGTCTGGGGCTCAGCCTTGGACCTCCACCTCTGTTGACTCTGCACCACCTTCAAGTGGAGCCACCACTGAGGATGGGGCTTGCCCCCCCTGGGAGCAGGTCCAGACAGGAACTTGTCAGCCATCATACGGTCCAGGCCGTGGTATGTAGAGAGCTCAGTAAGGGATTTCGAGGCCAGCTACACCAGCTAGAGGGCAGAGTGGCCCAATTAGAGGGTGAGCCTGCCCTTCCTAGACAGTCCCCAGCACAGCCATCTTTGGGGCTGTGAAGGTGCAGTGGTGGCTACCCATGGGTGGGGACCTCCATCCCACTGTTTCCATTTGGAGGCTCATGGGATTGTGACTGCCAAACACCCCTCCCCGTCCAAGGTATTCCCCCCCACATGTGTCATATACTGCCCCTGTATGCTGTCTTGTCTGTCATCCTACACCAGCTATGTATGGGGCGTGCTTTTTTTGCGGGAACAGATTGTCCTTTTTTTCTTTTATTTTTAAGTGAGAGTGGGATGTTGGGGAAGGAGAGTAGGTATGATCAGGGAGGATATGTTGGGTAGGATGACAGACAAGACAAACAAGATGGGTACAGGGGCAGTATATGACACATGTGGAGGGAAACACCTTGGATGGGGAGGGGTGTTTGGAAGCCGCAAGCCCATGAGCCCACAAATGGATACAGTGGGACTGAGATCCCCACCCATGGGCAGTCACCACTGCACCTTCACAGCCCAGAAGGTGGCTGTGCTGGGGGCTGTGTAGGAGAGGCAGGCTCACCCTCTAGTTGCACCACTCAGCCCTCAAGCTGGTGTAGGCAGTCTCGAATCTCCCTGTCAAGCTCCCTATGCACCACGGCCCAGACCGTACCATAGGTGACAGGTTCATGTCTGCTCCCACTCCCAGGTGGGGGCCGACCCCCATCCCCTGTGGTGGTTCCACCAGAAGGTGGTGCAAGGCCAGTGGATGAAGAGGTCCCAGGCTGGGCCGCAGATGTGCTGGTGCCCAATGCCATGGCCAGCTGATGTGCGACAGGTGGGTCCACTGGGACCAGCATTCCCATCCAAGTTATGCTGTGGCATGTTTAAGGCAAATATGGATTAGTAATAGTTAACAGCATTCACGATTAGTTATAACAGCATGCATAGGTATTCCCATTACCCAGGGCACCAGATATAAAATAGTTGCAGAGCAGGCAGAACACATGCATATATAGGTTCATAGGTTCATAGGTAGGTACTAGGCTATCTGCCCAAAGGCATTCATAAGCCTAGCCAGAATGTGTTGGCTTTCGCCGCCCCCTTAGATTAGTTCCCTGTGTCTCTGTCCAGCAGAGCCACTGAAGTGATCCCCGAGGTAAACTTTCTCTTTCCCATCCACACATCAAGGTTTCTCTTGAAGAGTGTTAGCAAGGAGCTCTGTCTAATGTAGATTGGGATCTTGTTCCAAAGCATGAGAAGTCTCTGAGACAGGAATCTATCCCTCTAGCACATCCTATTTATTGTTCTGGTGAGGTTTAGAACCCTAGAGTGTGTGGCTCAAGTGGATAATTTAGGTGGAGCATGTCCATCAATTCTGGGTTGGACATGGCCTTGTATGTCAGGCAGAGATCACCTCTGAGTAGGCGGCATGAAACTGAGTACAGCTGTAGTTTCTTCAGTTGAGCTGCATAGAGCATCTGTTTGAGGCCAGTGATCCTCTTGGTAAGATACTTCTGTGCTCTTTCCAGCTGTTGCAGGTGTCTTATAAGGTACATCCCAAATGGGGCATTGTACTCTATGATGGGTCTGATGAGTAGAGGGGCACAATGACCTCTTTTGATCTGGATGCGAACCCTTTTGTGATTAGGTGGGCCATGTAAAATGATTTTCTAACCACTTTGGCAATGTGATTATCAAAGGTGAGATTACTATCTACTTGGGTCCCCAGATCCCTTATTAGGTCTTCCGTATTTAGGGGACGACCACCTATGTGGTAATTTGTGGCTACTTTGTTTTTTCCAAAGGGGATGACTATGCAAATTTTGGCATTTAGCTTGAGGCCATGATTTTGACACCAGGTATCCATCTCAATGAGACCCTTTTGGAGGATGTCTGTGTCAGCCAGAGAGTCAATTATAGCCCCTAGTTTGCAGTTGTCTGCAAACTTCGTCAGCCTGTGCCTGCCTGTACCTCTGAGAAGTATATGCCAAACAGGAGGGGTCCTATGACTGAGCCCTGAGGAACACCACTTGTAACTGGCTTAGAGTCAGACCTAGTACCCACAACTCTCAGCATGTGCGTTCTGTCCATGAGCCAGTTGGCAGCCCATCTTTTGACGTAGGGGTTTATGTTCAGGCTGGTGAGCTTGTCTATAATACCAGAAAGGGGAATGGTGACAAAGGCCTTAGTGAGGTTTAGGTAGGCTGTGTGTACCACCTTTCCCTCATCTATAGCCTTGGTAACTGTCTCAAACAAGTCCACCAGGTTTAGGAGGCATGATCTGCCCTTAACAAAGCCGAACTGGGTAGGGTCCAGTGTTTGGAGGTTCCCAATGTCTCTGTTAATGAGTTCTATGATAGTGTGCTCCATAGCCTTGCAGACCAAGTTAGTCAAGCTTATAGGGTGATAGTTCCCAGGGTCTGTTGTGGCTCCACCTTTGTAAAGCGGACTAACCATTGCTGTGCGCCACTCTATGGGTACATAGCCTGTGGAGAGGCTGAGTTTGAACAGTGTGTTTAGGTGAGGGGTTAGTTCATCTTTGAGCTCATGTAGGATGCAGCCTGGGACACCATCCGGTCCCATTGATGCTGTGTTTTTGGCTTTGGAGAGGGATGTTTTAACCTGAGTGTCTGTGATTTCAGAGACTCTACATTCTTCTGATATGGTTATGGGCCCTTTTGGGGGTGAGAGGGGGTGAAGTTTGCACTGAACCTGTCTGCCAGGATGTTGGCATTTGAAAAGTTTTTCCCAGTGGTTTTCTTGTCCGGGGGTGGGGGTGGAATGTGGATATCCAAAGTGATTTGTTTATGGTCAGATCTAACCAGCGAGGGGTTGACCTCTGGTGTGGAACACCGGTCGCCCATGCTGGTGATGACCAGGTCCAATATGTTGTCACCACTGGTTGGAGTGTTGATCAGTTTAACCAGGGTGTTTGAGTTTATAAATTCTAGGAAATGTTGGGCAAGGGAGTTAGTACTTGAGTAGTTCTTCCAGTTAATGTTTGGGTAATTGAAATCCCCCAATAGTAGGGTGTTTGGTAGGACCTTTATGTTTCCCAATGTTTCCAGAAATGTGGAATGGGGGTCCTGGGACATGGTGGGTGATCTGTAGCAAGCTACAATTTGAATTGCAGTTTTGCCCATTGTTAGTTGTACGTGGATGATCTCTGAAGCATCGTGCTGTGCCACTAACCTGGAGATGTGGGTATCCTTGATGAATATGGATACGCCCCCACCTTTTATATTTCAGTTTGGGTTCTGTGGCCGAAATGTATGGTATGAGTTATAGCCTGGTAGTGCAGGAGTGCTCTCTGGAGCCATAAACGAGGTTTCTGTTACTGCACATATATCGATTTTCTCCATACTGAGGAGTGCCTCAAGTGCATGCATTTTGAGGTTTAGACTTCTGGCATTGAGTAGCATTACCCTCAGTTTTTTGTTACTTGTTCTATTTACGGTGGTGGATTTATCTTTTGAGCCTTGCCTAAAAAAGGCACTATGGGGGTGGCAAGAGCCTTGGCCAGTATTCGAAAGCCTAAAAGTGACAGGTGCAAGCCGTATCTAGCGAAGCAGTGTGGCTTGTTGAGCATGTCATCCCAGGTGGACAGACACTGGATCCCCTTTGAATGACACCAGAAACTTAGCCAATTGCTGAAATCGAGAATTTTTTCTTTATACAGTGGTATCATTCTTGGTGAGGGTAGAATGCTACTCAGGGTCAGGGTCATACCGGCCTGGGCTACATGATCAGAGAGCTCTTCCATGTCTCTTTTCATGTAGTCCAGGGAGGTACAGCTCAGGTCATTCACACCAACATGGACAATGGCAGAGTCATATTTGTACTTGTTCTGGAGTAACCTGAGTGCTTGTGTTATGTGGCGGATCCTGGAACTCGACAAGCAGCTAACAGTAACCTTCTCCTTATTCAGCCTAGTGAGTGGGATATCAGTGTGTCTGACTATAGAGTCACCTATTACTAGTATGTTGGGTATGTTATTTTGCCTTAAGGGCTGTGATTGCATGGCATACTGGTTTTGTGAAGTATGTGTTTCATGGTTTGTGTTTAGGGGTGTAGGTTGCTTGGATGTTTGCTTTGGAGGTCTCTGTTGGTTTTGCAAATTTTTATTTAGAGCCTCAGAGTATGTTTTCATGTATTTATGTGTGTTTTTCACCAGTGCTGCTTTAATGGGTCTATGTGAGACTGGTGGCGTGATGCAAGTATTTCCCTTCTCCTCTTGACTGTCTGATCCACTCTTGGATTGAGAGAGCTTAGCCTCCAGTTTGGCTGTATAATTGCATCTCTCGCATGTGTTAGTGTTTGGTAATATATGGGTAATCAGTGGCCATTACAACAACATGCAGGTTTCATTGATGGCAACAGGCCACCAATATGGGAGTATTTTAACATGGCACATGCTTAGAAACAGATGTGAATATTTATAAACCAATAGGACATATGTCCCAACAAAGGTTAGGAGTGTAGACATACCAAACGAGTTGTGTAAATCGGTTATTTTTGCACATATGGTAGGGGTGAGAGAGAGAGAGAGAGAGAGTTCAATTAACAACTAATAAATCCTTGTAGTTTTTCTCAACATTCATAGTCACTGCAGTGGGCAGATTTGTACAGTTGAGGGGTATGAATATGCATACCACTCTCTATGTGAGCATTCTAGCATAATCTGTACAGTTGTTAAGTGTAAATATGCATGCAGCTTTCTCTCTGAACATTCTAACAAACTGTGTGCAGTTGTGTGGAATGATTATGCATACAACTTACTAATGCTTCTGGGATCCAAAGCCCTGTTGTGTGTGACAAAAGCATTACAGTTAAGATCACTGTGCACTATGCTATCAGGCAATTGTTGTGAGGCTTTGCAATGTATTTTGTCTAATATGACTTACCTGTCTGCACTTCCAACATTGTTATACAGTACTACATACACATTTTATCTGCATACCACAGTGTGGGTAACACTGCTTACTACAACAGTGCTATTTAATAACTGCAACATACAACAACATATGACTGCAGAGTAAACAGAAGCAATGCAGGGGTTACACCTTTATTTGCAGCATATTACACAATTCTGTATACTGGTACAACACTTTCTGAGGCTCTTACATTTATTCATTATGACAGTTCATGCAGGCTATTTGCTAACCTGCTTCGCGATGCATCCTTTGCAGCCTAGCATCATAGGCTTGCTGGTTCACAGCATGCTCATCTGCAGCTGTCAGAGAAGTACAGTGATATTTAGCTATCTATCCATAGTATACATAAGCTAGGCAATTATTAGCTATGTAGTGGAAGGAGTACTTACTCAGTTCTGGGGCATTCTGCATCTGCCTTGCTTCCTGGATCCACTCTTCCCGGACATCCCCCCCTCCACCGCTTCAGGTCTGCATGGTGGTGCCTGACCTGCTCACCAGTCCAGGAGATACCTGTGGCACTAGTGACGTCACGGGCAAGACTGTCCCAGGCCTCTGTTTTGTACTGCGACCCCTGGTACTAGCCCTGCAGTAGTCTCCTGTCATGGTGCTTTACCAGGAGCTATACCATGAATTTGGACTCCTGGATGCCCCAGTGCTGCGCTCTAAAGCGAGTGCCTTCTCCCACTCCAGCCATTCTGCCTGCAGGAGGATGATACAACCAGTTATGAGCCGTATTTCCTGCCTCTTCGGTTTAAGTAGGGCCGGGTTCCCGCACTTTTCCGTAATTGGCCCATTTCAAAAAGGCTAAGCTATGAGCACACCTGCTTATTTCATGTTGGCACTGTTTAAAGAGGTGTACCTGTGGGCATATTGTATTGGCTTCCCTACACATTGCTTACAATTACTTAGTTGGGCTGTGCTGTGGTTAGCATTGCTTATTGGTTTTCTAGCATTATATTTGCCTTTTGTCAACAATGTCTTATTCATTACAGATTATATATGTATCTGGTATCAGTGAGTCATGTGTACATACACTGTATGGGGTCCTGGGGACTTCAAAACTTTATTACAGTGACACCTCAACTCTGTGTTTACTGCAGTACTCCAATTCACATATTTAAGGTCTGTGGCGGGTTATAGAACATTACACTGTACATAGATTCAGTTCACATGTTTGATTTGATTTCCCTGTGGTGAGGATTCATTTGCTGATACCTCCTTTATATGTATTGCTATCATGGTGTAGTAGTTAACTACTGTGACTATGATGTACAGGGTCCTGAGTTCTAGCCTTGCAGAGGCTGTTTATTTTGTTGCCTGGCATAACACGAGCCGTTGGGTACAGAGTGATTTAAAGCAGTTGTGAGTGGGTGTGCGCGGAGCTAAGCAATGCTAAACTCCAGTTACAGTTACTTACACTAGGTTAGCTTCTACTTTGCTTAATCTGTGTAGGCAATGCATACTCCCACACAAACACACTTAAACATGCTTGCTGGTGTTTATATATGCTTACTACTGCTTATGTTTGCTTAAACTTGCTTACTAGTGCCTTATTCGTTATGACGCTGACACTTCACTCCTGTTCACTTTTAATTGTTATTATGCAGGTTATACAGCAGACTGATGTCAAAGTATGTTCATATACAGATTACCAATGGAAAATTATATGTGCTGCAGTGGGATTTGAACCGGGAATGTCTGTTCATTAGGCATATGCTCTAACCACTACACTATTGCTGTGCTGCTTTATTTGCATATATACCCATATACCAGTGGATCCTAGTTCCCCAAACACCCACCCCAACACTTCACTGATGCAGCAGTCATCCATTCTCCAGTTGGATACACAGTGTATCTACACCACTACATATTGGCCACTCCCTACTCCTGTAGACCCATCTCATGGGTTGACTCACTCCACGTATCCTCAGACATCCCAACCTTTTAGTCCACAAACATTGGTGAAATGATTGACCAATAGAACACTATTCACAATTTTTGGGTTGTCCCACCTGGGACACGTCTTTATTTCAAGATTAGACTCTATACTTCATTACATCCTTACTCCCGTTAACAAGACACTACAATAAATTAATAACTATGACTATGTGGTAACGCACATGTTACCCATGAAAGCTAATAATGTACGAGTTCGGTGAAATTATATTACAAATAGAACCGGTATAGTGATTGGCATTGCCGTAGCAGGCAGGTCACAGGAATGATTCCACTATTTCATAGTGAGAAAGTCCTCACATTTTATTTTTTGGGAACAGCACTCACTTCAGACAAAGTACATGTTTCTGCATTTTTGCAGATTTGTCCCTTCCCTCTTATGCACACCCTATTATTCTATCTACTGTCGAGGTCTGTAGGGGCACTTTCATGTTATTTATGTCTGCAAAAGGAATGAATGTGTTACAGGGAATGTACTTCTACATATAGATGTATGCATGTCTGTATGCATATTTACTTATAACGAATTCGCTGACCTCCACAAAGCGATCCAATTAGAACCAGACCATCCAACCCTGACACGCCTAGATCCATAATTTCATACCCATGGTTCCTCCACCACACCCGAGTTCAACATACACACAAACCATCCATTCTCCGGTTGCTATCACAGCTATAACACACCTCCACACATTGCCCTCTCCCCAGCGTTAGGGACCCTACACGTATGTTGTTCCAACCCATGTATCATCAGGTTCTGCCACCATTTGGTCCTTGAACATACCTGCCCTTGCTTGTGCAATGGTCGGAAGTCCAGACAACCTGGCAATTTTTGGGTAGTCCCACCAGGGACTACCCTGTAATTGTTTGTAAAGTAGACTTAGCAGATCGACAATGTTACTCCCATTGGTAGTATCCTGCCTGTGGTGTGAGTAGCAGTGATTTGCTCACCCCTGCCCAGCTTGAAATGACATAAGATGAAAGCACTAAATAATACTGGAGTTGCTGTTGATTCCCTTCTCATTCTTTTTGCATGCTTTATTGTCACGATGTTCATTCTTCATAGCTCTCTCTCTCTCTCTCTCTCTATATATATATATATATATATATATATATATTATATATCTGTACATACACATGCACATACATCTACATAATTATATACATTTCCTATGCTGTTGCATGACTGTGCTGGACAATATGTTTGTGATAACATCAGAGTTATGTATATCTGCCATGGCTTACTGGTAAATCACATAGGCTGTGGTGGGCAGGGTCTTGGGTTTGACCTTTGCAGAGGCCATTTATTTTGTTGCTGGGCAGAACAAGGGCCATTGGATACAAAGTGATTAAAGCACTTTTAAGCAGGTGTGGGTGGGTGTATGCATGTTTGCACGACTGTAGGCTATGCTATCTTCCGATTACAGTTTCTTAAATTCAGTTAGCTTCTACTATGCTTAGTGTGTGGGCACTGCCTACACCCGCGCAAATGCACTTAGACTTGCTTACTGGTACTTATATATGTTCACTACTGCTTATTTGTGCTTACACCTGCTTACTAGTGCCTTATTCATTATGACACTACAACTTTGATTAAATGACATTAGTTAAACATTTCATGCAGTACTCCATTTCACATTTACATGTTATTATGTAGGCTATACAGCAAAAAGATGTATAAATATGTTCATATACACATTCCACATGGAAAATTATATATGCTATAGTGGGATTTGAACCATGAATGCTTGTTCATTAGGCAGATGCTGTAACCACTACACTATTGATGTTAACATTGACTCTGCATGTTGTTTTCTATTTGGATGATTTTGATGTGTAAGCTACACTAAGCAGAGGGCAGCAACGTGCAAACACACTGCGCTTTGCTTGCACTTTCAATAATGAAGCAATACAAATGTAAAATAGGAACACGGGGAATCTAATTGTGATAGTTCTGGGGACAGGGGCTCAACATTCCACTATGTGCTTGTGTGTTTACTACTTTGATTTTATTTCAGTGTTCGTGGACATCCACGGACACTGAATTAATTGCTTACTATTAGAGGTGGGCTCTAATAGTAAGCATTGTAGGTTGTGCAACTGCGGGGGCATGTTTAAGCCTCCGTGAAGCACTTAAACATGCTCCCTGCACTCACACTCGTTTCCTGTGTACATCGAGGGTGCGGCAGTGCGCCCTCATAAATATTCACATGGTGCTGCTGCACCATCTGTAAGGAGGATGCTCGGAGCAAGGCTAAAACCGTCTTTGTGCCGAGCTTCTTGAATCCTGGGGATTCACATAGTAATAACTACTACTTACCAAAAAAAAAAAAAACTTAAAAGGATCCCACATTCAATGATGTATTCTTAATGACTGTTGCTCCATAATCGTGAAACTAACCTTCTGTACCCTTCTGTACATGCACATAAAACACGGTGTCAGGTTGTCATAGCAACCTAAGCAGATATTAATGTCTCACTAAAAAATAACACATAAGCAATCAGATGTAACACTGAAGCATATGCTTGAGTGCGTCACCAAAAAACTAACATATCTAATATCAAAATACAATTTAATAAAAACCTTTAAAACATGTAAGCTCACTCAAACACTACTTTCTAATGACTGGACCAAACATTTGAACTGCCAAATTATGAACGTGTGCATCCGTATCTTGTCTATATGTTATCTGTGGAACAATGGATATAGTGCATAAGTAAAAATTATCTAAATGCAGGCCAAACACCCAATGATGCAAAAGATATGATGTAAAAGAACTGGTTACAATAAATAATAACTGAACCTGCACCTACAAAGCTAAGACACTTGCACTGTTGTAGAGATAATAATGCTGCACACCGAACAACTAAACTACAAACTACAAATTAATTCAACTAATTGCATTTTTTGTAAAGTAACTGTAGTCAAAGCACATAAATAGAAAAGAAAAATACTGTCTAAACCAATTTTAAGAATGTTTAAACAGTCATTCTTTTCTATTTATGCTTTGATGTGCTTCGGTTTCACTTACATTATTTTTTTTTATTCAGGTCCAACTGTCCTCGGTCAAACTGGTCGGGGGTGAATTGTCCTGGGTCCAAACGTTTTGTACCCCCACTAAATTATATATACCAACTCCGAGATCACACTAGAGTGAGAAAAGGGTAAATATCCTGATCCTCACTGTACCGCAGTCAAATTTAAACTGCTGATAGTTCTTTACTGTAGGCTGTCTTTAATCAGAGAATTATTCCTTTAAGCGAAGACCGGACTTCTGCTCACTTGTATAGTTCGATGTTCTGGGTTTCATTATTGTCAGCTTTCGAGTAACTGGAGTTTCGCTGATGTGGTGTCGATGTTTGATTAAATTGGGTCTTCGACCTTTTGCAGTAGACCCCTCTAATCATGTAATATCTAGTATCTCTTTTAAATAATTTATTAGAATTGTCTCAGGTCTAATTTATCGCATACTAATCTATGTAACAAATAATATGACTAATGAGTTTTTCCTCACATATTTACTCCAACTGATGTTATTGTTCTTCATTGCACTCTACCATGAAACATGTTCTGTTTTCCTCATTACAACATTTTTTTCACTCCCATGTTTTGTAGTGTAACATGATACTTTGTAATTTAAAATACATGTAACAAATTTTTGAAAGCTTGTGATTGTGGATCTTTTCTCCCTGAACCTCCACTGAAAATGTGCACTTTCTGTCCCAGTCAGACTTTCCTGGTAAATAAATGTCAAATAAATAAAGAGGACTGCACAGTTTCTGTAACATAGTAAATTTTGTATAACAAACTAAATTAATAGATCATGGGGAAAGCAGTAAATATCTATTCTATCATGACTGCAGATGGCAGAAATGGCAAGGTAACATTGTCATTTTTTTTTTTACCCAAGAGGGCTGCTACATCTTGAAGCATATACCTCTACCAGTCTGTGTACCATCACATTACTTGTTAAGATCAAGTTAACTTTGAAACATTAACATCTGTGTACTTTTGGGATGAGCATGTGGTCAAAATCCCTTGCAGTAAAAAATGAGTCTAGTCAAATGTGAATCACTTAAGATAAAGTTATGCATCACACTTTCATAACTGGTGATGGATGAAGTTCATTCTGTCTGAGTTAATGAAGTATGGAGATAGCAAATTGTGCATACCAAATGGCAATGTCTGATGTGAGTAAGCCTACTTGGGCTGATGCTTGTATTATAAATGTATTTCTTTAATGTCCTTCATAAGTTATGCATTAATGTGAAAGAAACACTAACATTTCTATTTCTGTTATGCCCTGCAGAGTCTATTCTTATTACCTACTGTCAGTCTATGTCACAATGATAGGGTCAAAAACAACTTCATCTATGCAGTAACATGCATGGTATCATAATGTGAAACGTTTCAGTGGGACAAATAGTCACAATTAAATATTACAGAAATACAGTAACTGCCTAGCATCTATACAACTGGTTTCTAGCATTTTTATGCTGTTGATGGACAATACTATTTATTGTTAGCATCCCACAAGCTGCATTTTTTACTTATATAATAATGGAAATGACAAATCATTGGGCAAGTAGAACCATTAGTTATTTACTAGCTAATACAAAACAAATGTCACATTGCACTCAATAGTTAATCAGGTAAACCCACTAGACATAAGGGTCCCTTTTCAGAGGTGCCTCAGGAACACTATCACATTAAGTGATGTGCTCCACATCACACAGAAGGCAAAAAGAAGAGAAAGGAATCAAACCCTGTACCATAGATTACAAGCAGTAGCTCATTATCAACTCAGAACCTCTATATTCTGCACTAATTGCCTAATAAGTACTTTGTCTGTAAATATTTAGCTAATACAAAAGTATATCATTCCTTTTCTATTAACTAAATACAAAATGAATGATATACATACTTGTGTAGTAACTAAATACAAAAGTAAATAATACAAAATATATTATTCCTTTTCTAGGAGTGTCTGCATGGTTACATTTATTTTGATATATATAACTATGTATGCGTATGAATATATATATATATATATATATATATATATATATATATATATATATATATATAGGTCTAATTCAAAGTATCAAAACACATTGTCGAAGACAACTTTAATTGAGACAACATTGCCAAAACCTCTAAATATCGAACACACAGAACAGTGAAAAGTAAACTCAGGAAGAGATCCACTTGGCCACCAGAACAACAAACCAAACAATGCAGCAAATAAAATCCACCCTCCCTAACTCAGACATAGCACTACAATGGGGAAAAGGCAAGGTTCACCATGGTGGCCAAGTGGTTTTGTTCCCAGGGTTAGTTTTTGCTATTCCTGTTGTTCCATGTTTAGGGAATTCAGAAATGTCATTCTTTGATGATGTCATCTTTTCATACTTTCAGGTAGACCCATTTATATATACATGTGTGTGTGTGTATGTGTGTGTGTGTGTGTGTGTGTGTGTGTGTGTATATATATATATATATATATATATATATATATATATATATATATATATATATATATATATATGTATATATATATGTACAGGTCTTTGATGTCCAGAGAATATCTCACTGAACTGCCACCAAATAATGCAACATCCCTTACTATCCTGGGTCATACTACCTCATCTTCCGGTCTTCCTTTAGGAGCAACTTTCTATAACCAAACCTTCCTTCTCTCACCAATATCTCCTGGAAAAGGAGCATTACTGACTATAGCTAGAAGTGGCAGATGGTAGGCTCTAGTTTCTACCAACTTCCATACTACTTCATCTTCCAGCCCACCTCCAGGTGTCCACCTTTTATACAACAAACCTTTGTTCTTATATACAGACTCCCCTCTTCCATGAGCCTCAGGTGCTTCCTTAGCCATCTCCCTCAAACTTTGTGATGTAGGGTCCTTAATTTGAGCCTGTCTCTACTTGATCTTTTTGACCCTCCCAAGCTCTCATTTCACAGGAAGCCTAGTACCTCACTGTCACAATGGGTATTATCACTTGACCTCCATCCTTGCAGTCACCGTGTCCAAGGGACCATCAGTACTTACCAGCAGCTGTGGCTCACTTTCAGACGTACTGCTACAGGACAGCTCCTTCTCTGAAACAGCCAACACACCAGTCCCAGCTTCAGGCATGAGATCTCCCTGGGTCTCCCCCCCAGGCTACCAGACCTACATGTCTGTCTTCAAGTTTGACTGCATGTACACAAGGTACTACATCATCAAAGTCATTCCCTATGAGGACATCTGCAGGGATATCCTCAAACACCCCTACCTGTTTGCTTCTTCTTCCACCTCTCAGTCAAGGTGAACCCTAGCCAAAGGTATTTGGAATGGGGCCCTTCCCAAAGCTCTGACTGGAGTGGACTGTCCAAGCAAGTACTGCTCTTCTCTAACCATTGCAGGCCTCACAATGGTTATATCAGAAGCTGTGTTTCTCTTAACAGTAACCTGTTTGCCATCTACTAAGACAGGATATAGATTTTAGTGATAGATTGATACCCCTGTTGTTTACAAACAACATACCACTGGCAGTTTATCATCACCACTTGCTGGCTTCCTCACTTTCTGTTTCTCACATTGCCTTGAAGGACATTTAACTTCTATGTGACCCCTCTGGTTATGCTTGAAAGATCTAATCCTTAACTGTGTACTTGGACTAGTAGTTTCTCCTGTCACTGGTGTACTCTATTGGCATGGTTTAGACTTCCCCCCATGGGTACCCCTATGTCCATCTGCAGCATTGGGTATCCCTTTCTTATGAATTGGTGCTGTGCTTGGTAAGTAGAGATCCCCTTTTCTCCCCATCTCCTCCATAGAATTGCACTCTCTGTCTGCTAACCAGATTATCATGTCATCAGGCAAAGTATTGAGAGATTGTTCCCTCACCAAAAGGTCTGCCTTTCCCTCAAAAGGGGCAACCTGACACTCACTCAGCCATATGTGAAAGTAGGTACTTAAATCAGCAATATAATCACATACACTTTCACCTACCATGCGTCTGTGTTTAGGAAACTTTTTCCTATAAGCTTCAGGTGTTAGCTTAAAACAATCTTGAAGCAAGTTCTTAACTTTAACATAATTCAAACAATCTACAGCAGACAATTTTGACATGGCCTGAACAGCTCTACCATGGAGTAATGAGTCAGGAGCTGAACCCAGAGCTCACAGTCAACATCATACTGTCTACATACCCTCTCAAATATATGAATAAAACTACCAAAGCCATCCCCATCCTTGTATTCAGGAAAAAGCTTACTGACCGTTACAGCTTCCCTTCCCCATTACCTCCATGACCCTTTCGAAGGGTAAGAAACTCTACTTCATGCAGGTGCTGTCCCTCATTTTTCAGCTTCTAAACACCTCAGTCTCTCTATTGAGTCCAATTGCAGATGTCTGGCCTCCAGTTGTTGAGCTACCAGTTCATATTGATGCTGTTTCTCCTCAGCCTCCGGGCATAGCCTCTCTAACTCCAGACAGATTTTTAGGTCCTGTGAAGAAAAGGTGGATTGTCCTGTCCTGGCAGACTGCACATCCCTAATACCAAACTGGATATCCTCTGAACAGCTGGTCTGAGCTGAAGCTGCAACTAAGGCTGAAATCATTGCTTCCTTATTCAGGTTGGCATGCACCAGACCTCTAGTTCACACCCCTTGGCCAGCTGGCTCTTACTATAGTCTTCTGCTGACATCTTTGCCTGCTATCCCTACCTAACTAACTAAAAATAAATAAAATCTGGTGAACTGAGATTCTGTATGTTTACTCTGTGGCTATCAAGACTGCACACCCTAATGACAACTACCCACAGGCTACTGAAGTCCAATTAAAAATCCCACACTACTTCAACCAATTCATGTGACATTCAGACAATATCCCACTGAATTGCCACCAAATAATGTGACATCTCTTACTATCCTTGGTCAGTAACTAAGGGGCTTCAATCCTCACTACTGACTCCATTGTGAGACTGTTACTTAAACAAGAGTAATATTTCACAAATTTCCCCTAAGAGCACAACAAGAACATGCTTTATAGCCTGGGACTGGAGTATATACTTCTATCCACACTTAATGTAACTCCTTATTACACACTCCAGAACAATGTGTCCCAGTTTAAGACCTCTGATAAACTCACACTTAAATAAATTAAATTTTACAAATACAAACACTTCTGGAAAAGCCTGAACAGATTTCTAGCTATAACCCTTCCCAAAGTTATAAGGTAATGTTACCACTAATATTAGTGTCTCCATGCACTTCTAAAGGGGTGTCCAGTTATGAAAATTAAATATTAAAACAAATAGCAGCAAATGACCTAATCAGACAAGTTTTCAGAGTGGCCCTGGGAATTATCAAAGCAAGTATAAGTACTCTTAGTAAGTTAATAAAATATTTAATATTAAGCAAAATGATTAAAAAAATATAAAACAGTAATTTCCAATAAACAAACAGAGCTCAAGCACCAGGAAAATTAAATCAATACTGAAGGATAGAAATCCAACATTTAGAAAAACTCTAACTGATTAGCTATAATTTTCCTATCTGACTAAAGAATACTGTCCCTGATGTAACCTAAATTACTACAACAGAGCAAAGGCAGGCATACATTTCTTGGTGAGTCCTTTTGGGTATCCACTGCACAGTACATCTGTCACTGACTATTAACTGACAACAACTGACTATTGACTCTTAACTGTACTCCTGTAGGCTCTTTTACAGACTAGCCCAATTGTCATAACTATTTTGGATCTAATTTTCATTTCATATTTTGAAAATCAACCATCAGTTGTTTTTAAAAGTTTCTTCCTGTCTTTCAGCTTCTGACAGTAACACATAACAACTATCAACACTCCAAATCCATCATTTGCATATCAGCTGAATCTAAGAAAGATTGCCTTTAGACTCTTTCTTCACAAACACATGGTTAGAAATGTAAAATTACACTGTTGAAGTCTTTAAAACATTTTGTACAGACTACAAATCAACATGTAAAATCTCATTTACAATATCATAGCTAGTCATGCTGGCATACAATATACGTCAATCTGAAACCATATACAAAAACTCCAGCCAGACATGCCAGCACAAATAACAGTGTCCAATGTCTTCACATGGCCTACTTCCACATTTTGCAATTTCAAAACTTCAAATTTCTTATGGTTGAGACAATAAGACTGAAGTTTTGAAACTTTGAACCATTTAAATGGAGATCACTTTATAGTGTGGAATGGTATACTAACGATTTTCATCTCTGTAGTGTGATCTCAGAGTCAGTATATTTAATTAGCAGGGAGTGTGCTTTCTATTTTTTTATTTAACTTTTGAAGTTTCAAAACTTTGATGCTATGGTCTCGACCATAAGAAATTCGAAGTTTTGTAACTTGGAAATTAGAAGTAGATCCATATATATTTTATACACATACCACAAATGCAGGATACATTTAACAACTGACATATATAAGAGCATTGTACGTATATAGCAAATATTTTATTATGACTTTATGGGAGTCATTTATACTGACATTAATGTTTCATGTGATCTTGCTCTACAAGTCAGTTAAGTAATAGTTCTTGCTGAGGGCACACCATGTCTAAGGCCTTGCACTCACTCATCTTGACCAAGTGTATACTTTTTCAGTGTATGCTGGCTAGGTTAGATGCAGATTGCACCATGTAAGCACCCTTCCCTCATCCAGTTACAAGCACCCTCCACTGCTATTCCTATCAAGTACACATCAATACCTGTAACCAGGGATGGGCACTTTCCTGCTATCTCTGCATCTAGCTTGATGGACTTTGGTATCCTGAGGCAATGTAACAATTGCCTCATGTACACTGACAAACACTTAATTCTCTAACAGACAAATACAGTATGTGAGAGATGTAGCTACATATTGAAATTGGAGGCTAGACTCTCACATACAGACACAAAAAGCAATTAAAAGTTTGTCTGTGACTCACACACATCACTAACTGCACCCACAAAGGACAGCACACATAGACCCACATATGCAGAGGTGCTCACATATAGCTTACCCAAACTTCAAAGTCCTCTCAGTCCCAGTCCTCAGAAACTCCTCAGGTACACAAAAAAGCTCCTGCATGGAAAATGGCCACCGAGCAATTCAAGATAGTGCCGTTTTCACATGCATGAGCGGCCCTACACTCTTCCAGCATGGAAAACTGGCAAATATGCAAATCACCTCATTTGCTAAATTAGGTGATTTAGCAAGTCACCAAGCTTCCAGGCATCTGTGCTAGAACAGCATCAGTGCAGAAGTGTATTCAGAAAATAACTAAGTACATTTCTGCAACTGACAAAACGGAGGCATGACAGCTTGTGAAAAAGAATGTATTATGTGCATTAGACATGCCAATGGTTAAATATAAGGCCATTGGCATTAAAAAGTGATTAATTATTATGAAAATTGAACTTTTTTTTCACTGATCTCAGTCGTTTAAGCATAGGACAGTGGCATGCAAATGGGATCTAGCCGAAAATAAAAAAAAAAAAAATGGGAAAACTCAATTTTAAGTTAAATCTGCATTATGCCATTATAGTCAATGGCATGCAGAATGTAAACAATACCAGTGAGCACTAGTTGTCAAGGGGAAAGGGTCCATTTTAGTTCAGTAACTAATGATGTACACACTGGGGTATGCAAATGAGGGGAGTTATACTGACTCACATATTTCTTCAGTGTCGGTTTGTACCTAACCGTGTAGGTGCAGCAATACAACAGTGCAAGTCTAAGAGCTGAATGACTTCATAAGGGTGTGTGCCATGCCTGCTGTAAGCTCATTGGAGCTCTGTGGCCCATGTTTGCCCTTAGCTAAGCACAGCTAAGGAAGGGGGTGTGTCAGATGTGCCTGAGCACTGTATACATTGCCTAAACAGGTTTGTGCACTGTGCACCGTGTTTTAAAAAAAAAAAAAAAAAAGAGGAAATGGCAGCACTGCTTACATTTCAGCACTGAGTATGGGCGGCATGCCTTTTTGATTAAATAGGGAGGAACTGGGAAGGCTTGTTCCAACTCAACAAGCTCCTCGTGGTCCTGCAGAGTGGTGCTAGCAGCAGAGAGACGAAAAAGAGTGACTGCTACCAGATTTACGTACCTTGTACTGCCTTTACCTTTGCGACTGTCTATTCTCACCGAAAAGCGAGTAAAAACTACTCTTTTGTTAGATTTAAGCTTGTTTTTTGCATTTAATACCTGCACTTTAAAGTTTGTCTTTTTGTTGATTTAACTGTTGAGGCTGCTCACTCAAGTGCGCTAGCCTGTGTAAAATATTTTCTGTGCATTTGCTGTTGCCCGTTTAAAAAAAAAGAAAAAAACAAAAAATATATCCTTGTTTTCCCGCCTTTCCTGAGGTAGAATAATCCCTAAAACAGGTATTGCTGTATTCTGGACTTAGAATAGTTCCTGTGTTGCCCATTTCCTTACTTGGATAGAAGGAAGCTTCTTTGTTCACCAGTGGGAGTGGGGAGCTTTGAGCAGCCTATCTGTCCCTGGAGGAGTGATGTCAGCAAAAGATCTTCTTGTTTATTGGCCATTTTGGGCTAATTCCTAGCTCTTTCAAGTCCCCTGTTTAAAAACTCGCTTTGGCGTGGCTTTGCACGATTTTGCGCATAGCGCAGCATCGGGCAGCGCCACCTAAACAGGTTTAAACTATTACCGGCTCCACAAAGTCTGCTCTTCACTTTTTCCCTTGGAACTGATCTGTATCTCAAAAGAAGCACTCTATTCTCACTTTGTAGCCTCTCACTTTCATTTAGAAGAAATTTAAAGCACTAAATCATCTCTTATACTCTTCTAAATACTTAACTGATCCTCCTAGATCAGTCAAAAGTAGAAATCATAAATATCCTGACATGTCCATAGGTCAGTTTCATGTGTACTCTCTAGTCTAGTTGGTAAATATGGGAATCTTAAGGCAGTTACAACTGCCTTATGTACACAGACAGCCCTCTCCTCCTCCCAACAAGCTCAAATATATGTGAGAGATGCAACTATATTGCCAAACTGGAGGCAGAGCTCTCTCGACCCATGACTGGCACAGCCAATCAGGAGAAGTTAACCACACACATCACAAATCCAGTCTCACATAGACCTACAGCAACAACAAACCAAACACATAAACACACAAAAACATACTCAGAGGCTCTAAATAAAAATCTGCCTAAGCAACAGAGACCTCCAAAGCAGACACCCAAACAACTGCTACCCCACTACAATACCCATGTATCACATAATCCACAAAGTCAGTGTGCCACACAGTCACAGCCCTCAAGGCTAAACAACACACCAAATACACTTGTAATAGGTGACTCTATAGTCAGACACACTGACGTCCCACTCACCAGGCTAAACAAGGAGAAGGTCACTGTAAGCTGTCTGTCGGGTGCACTCAGGTCACTCCAAAGCAAGTACAAATATGACTCCATCATTGTCCATGCTGGTGTGAATGACCTGAGACGTACCTCCCTGGTCTACATGAAAAGAGACATAGAGGAGCTCTCTGATCATGTAGCCCAGGCTGGTATGACCTTGACCTTGAGTAGCATCTTACCCTCACCAAGAATGATGCCACAGTATAAAGACAAAATTATAAGTTTTAACAATTGGTTAAAGTATTGGTGTCATTCAAAGGGGATCCAGTGTCTGTCAGCCTGGGATGACATGCTCGACAAGCCACGTTGCTTTGCTAGGGACGGCTTGCACCTGACACCCCTGGGCTTTCGAATACTGGCTAAGGTTCTTGCCACCCCCATAGTGCCTTTTTTAGGCCAGGCTCAAAAGACAAACCCACCTCCATAGACAATACAGGGAAAAAGAAACTAAGGGTAATGCTACTGAACGCCAGAAGTCTAAACCTCAAAATGCACGCACTCGAGACTCTCCTCAGTATGGAGAACATCGATGTCTGTGCAGTAACAGAGACCTGGTTCATGGCTCCTGAAAGCACCCCAGTACTACCAGGTTATACTTCATACCATGCTTTTCGGCCACAAAACTCAGACTGAACCACAAAAGGAGAGGGAGTATCCATATACATTAAAAATACCCACACCTCCAGGTTAGTAGCACTGCACGAAGCAACAGAAACCATCCACATGCAGCTAACAGTGGTCAAAACTGCCTTTCAGTTTATAGCCTGCTACAGACCACCTTCCCAAACTCAGGAACTCCACTCAGCATTCCTGAAAACACTGGAGAACATGAAGGTCTCTCCAAACACCATCATATTGGGTGAATTCAACTACACAAACATTGACTGGGTTAACTGCTCAAGCCCACACACCCTCGTGCAACAGTTCCTAGAATTTATAAACTCAAATGCTATGGAACAACTGGTCACCACCCCCACAAGAGGGGAAAACATATTGGATCTGGTCGTCACAAACATAGGGACTCTATGTTCCACACCAGAGGTATACCCCTCACTGATAAGGTCAGACCACAAATTAATCTCACTGGACATCCATATCCCGTCCCCACATCCAGCCAAGGTAACCACGGTGAAGAACTTCTCAAAAGCAAACTTCACACTTCTCATAACTGAGGTGGTATCCTTCAAAGCCCCTGGGCCAGTGGAAAACACGGCTCAAACCACAGAATCCTTCACAAACGCATTCTATGGACACCTACAGGAATGTATGGATCGTGCCATCCCAAATAAAACCAAGACTCACTCCTCCAAAGGCAGGAGACCTGTCTGGTGGACCCCAGCCATAAATAAGCTATACAACAAAAGGAGGAAGCTACTCCATGATAAAGCAAAATCCCAAAAAGGGAAGGCATCTTTGATCAGTACTAGCAAGAAGCTACGATCCCTCATAAAATCATCTAAGGCTGGCTTCGAAAGAAAAATTGCACAAGATACTAAGGACAATCACAAGGTCTTCTTTAGTTATGTCAGGAACCTGGGCGGCAACTCCCAGATATGCTCCGAGTTAGTGCAAAATGACAAGAAATACACTGAACCAACAGACATTGCCAACATCCTGGCAGACAGATTCAGTGCAAATTTCTCCCCCCATCCCCCCAAAAGAGCAAATCTCCATCCCAACATAGTGTAACCTCCCAGACATCACAGATGATCAGGTGACAGCTGCCCTCTCCAAAGCAAAAAACACAGCATCAATGGGACCGGACGGTGTCCCAGGATGCATCTTACATGAGCTACAAGATGAACTTAACCCTCACATTGTCACTGTTCAAGCTCAGCCTTACCACAGGATATGTACCCAAGGAGTGGCGTACAGCAACGGTGGTCCCACTCCACAAGGGAGGTGCCACAACGGACCCCAGAAACTATCACCCTATAAGCCTGGCTAGCCTGGTCTGCAAAGCTATGGAGCGTATCATCATGGAACTAATAAACAATGATATCAGAAACCTTCATAAACTGGATCCTACCCAGTTTGGCTTTGTTAAAGGCAGATCTTGCCTCTTGAACCTGGTTGACTTCTTTGAAACAGTTACCAGGGCCATAGACAAAGGGAAAGTAGTCCACACAGCCTACCTGGACCTCGCAAAAGCCTTCAACACTATACCCCACTCAGGTATCATAAATAAGCTCACTAGCTTAAATATCAACCCCTATGTCACAAGATGGGTTGCAAACTGGCTCAGGGATAGAATCCACATGGTCAGAATTGCAGGTGCCTTGTCAGACTCTAAACCAGTTACAAGTGGAGTCCAACAAGGTTCAGTCCTGGGACCTCTCTTGTTCGGTATTTATTTCTCTGAGATACAGGCAAACACGGGAGGACTATGGCTGACCAAGTTCACAGATGACTGCAAACTGGGTGCCATAATAGACTCTCCGACTGACAAAAGCATATTCCAAAAGGGTCTCACAGAGAGACATAACTGGTTCCAAAGTCATGGCCTGAAGCTAAATGCTAAAAAAATGTATAGTCATCCCCTTTGGGAAAAACAAAGTGCCCACAGACTACCACATAGGAGGTAACACATTAAGTACAGAGGAAGTAATTAGAGATTTGGGGACCCAAGTAGATAGTAATCTCTCCTTTGACAATCACATTGTCAAAGTGGTTAGAAAGACCTTCTATATAGCCCACCTCATCACGAAAGGTTTCACATCTAGATCAAGAGAGGTCTTTGTGCCACTCTATCCATCACTCATCAGGCCCATAATTGAATACAATGCCTCATTTGGAATCTACGTTACCCGACACCTGCAGCAACTGGAAAGACCCCAAAAATACCTCACCAAGAGGATAAAGGGACTGAAACAGATGCCCTATACAGTTAGGCTAAAGAAACTCCAGCTCTACTCAGTTGCTTACCACCTACTCAGAGGTGATCCGTGCCTGACATATAAGGCCATGTCCAACCCAGAATTAATGGACATCCTCCACCTCAAGAAATCCAAATCCCTTATAGCTACACGTTCTAGAGACTTAAATCTGAGCACAGAAATAAATAGGACATGCTGGAAGGACAGATTCATATCCCAGAGAATCCCATCACTCTGGAACAAAATCCCAGTCCAGGTTAGGCAGAGCCCCTCACTGACCCTCTTCAAGAGAAATCTTGACGAGTGGATGGGAGATCGTAAGTATACCCCTGGGATCTCTTCTGGGTCCCTGCTAGACAGAGGCACAATAAACTAACCATAAAGGGACTATATTCTGTGACCTACTATTCATAGGCACAGTCTACAAATCTAAAAGGGTGGCGAAAGCCAAACACACTCTGGCTAGGCTTATAAATGCCCTAGGGCAGATAGCCTAGTATCAACCTATGAAACTATGAACCTATGAACAGCAGTAGGAAGGCAATCAAGGAGAACTAGCATAGCTGGCAGGTTGAATGTATCAGAATCAACCAATTACACAAGCAGCAGCTCAGCACACTGCTATAAACTATGCAAACACCATTCAAACTGTTTTTGGGGAAACAGCAGTAGGAAGGCAATCAAGGTGAACTAGCATAGCTGGCAGGTGGAATGTATCAGAATCAGCCAATTACACATGCAGCAGCTCAGCACACTGCTATAAACTATGCAAACACCTTTCAGACTGTGTTTCCCACAAACTCTACACCACTGGTATATACAGACAGGGGATTTTTAACTGGTAAAACTAACTAAAAATGTTAGAGGCTGTTGCTGCTTTACTCCATCAATATGAGCTAAAGACTGAGGGTTTTGAGGAGGAGAATGCTGACAACCAACCCACAGTGAGGAGGAGGAGATGAGTGTACAGACCCAGGGTAATCTACAAGGGCCTACATGAGCTGGAGACAGTGGAGTGCTATAGGGTGGACAGGGACATTCTACAGCAAATCATTGAGCTGTGCCAGCCATGCCTCACACACAGAACTAACAGAGGGGAACCCATCCCAGTGGATACCAAGGTATGTGTAGGCTTAAGAATACTAGCCACAGGTACCTTCCAAAGGCCAACTGGGGATATCATCGGGTCTAACAGACATCAGCATCCAGGGTATTCCACCAGTTCCTGGATGCCATGACAATACATGCCAATGAGCACATATATTTCCCCATCACCCATGAGGCATTGACCAGAAGTATGCATCTATTCCACCGTATAGCAGAATACCCTGAATTAGTTGGTGCTATAGACTGCACGCACTTCCACATCAAAGCACCACCCGGTGAGCAGGGTAGGGTCTACATAAACTGCAAGATCTTCCTCTCTATCAACTGTCAGGTTGTATGCGATGCCCGGGGCATTATCATGAACACGTGTGCTGGCAGCCCTGGAAGCTATCACGACTCCCACATCTGGCATTGCTCACAGCTGTATCAGGGGTTTGCCGGGGGGACATTCCATATGTCCATCTAGTGGCGGATGCTGGCTATGCACTGGAACCATGTCTGATGACACGCATCATAATTGCACACACACCCAAACAAGAACACCATAATGAGGCACACTCACAAACCAAGATCAGTGTAGAGCATGGGTTTGGGATGCTCAAATCACAGTTTCGCTGCCTTGACATATCCAGTGGAGCCTTGCAGTACACTCCAGCTACATGTACACAAATGTTCATAGTATGCACCATGCTACACAATATGATCCTGCAGAAACAGCTGCAGCAGGAACAGCATGAGGCAGGGCCACACAGTCCCCCACCATTGCCAAGGCCAGCACAGGCACAGAAGGACTTGGAGGAGGAACACCCTGAGCCTACCCCTGTAGGTAGAAGGAGGCATGCCCATGCCTTGGCAAAGAGGCAACACATAGCACACACACTGACATTGTAGGGACCCAGGGACTGGTACCCCTCTCCAACTTGCACATACCATAAAAGGGATGCCAAAAATAACACTACCTGTGCCTTACCATGTATAGAGATGTACTACATGCATCCGACATAGTCAGCCCTCCAGCACCATCCTCAATACAGGCCCAGCAACAAGGCAAGTCACCCTTCCTATCAATTACTGAATGGAGTAGTATGTTCTCATAGCTGTATGTATGATATGGATGCAAGCATGCAAGGGAATTAGGTGGCTGAATGGGATAGCAGCAGACAGCTGACAGCTATATGGGACAGCAGGAAATCCATAACAAATACTGGTGTCAACATACTAGGCAGTACTATACAAGGTGACAACTCCCACCGCAGTTATGTGTGATGGCCCAAATAACTGTGGGTGTCAATAGGTCACACACATGGATGTCAATGAGGGTCACATACCTACCACCAGCCTCACCCAGCAGGACAGGTGTAGATGACCATAAAGAAAGGCCGAGCTAAGGCCTCCAAATGATGGCAATAGTGAACAGCCCCCCTCCAGATCTACACAGATATACCACAACAGGTCTGGCAGTTGCGTATTAGTTCTGAAGGGCAAGAAGCCTGAAACTGAAATTAATGCCATTAAAATGTAAAATATGTACTCTACTGATATGCCTCCTTTCTGCATGATAGATCGCAATACAATATGAAATGGAAGTCAACAGAGTAAGCAAAATACCAGTACAGTCATTGCAAATGTTTAAAGTATCCAGGTGTGCACCCCCCCCCCCCCCACTCCACAATCCCATGTAGAAATGCAGTAGCATGTAAGTTTGAGGAGTAATATCACTGGAGCACAGATTGCCAGAGTTGTTCCAATCTACTTTGTTGCATGTGTACAATATGCAGGGGTCGGTGTGGTAAGTTTGTTGTGTGTTGAATATTGCCTGAAAGTGGTCAGCATGTGGGCCTGCATGGTTGTGTCTCAGTGGCCTAGGTACAGTACAGTGGTCAACAGGGCCATGTTCCAATAACTGCAGTGCCAACCACACTGCTTCTCAGCTACACCCATGTCAGCAGTTGTACATACTCACTGCCCAGATGTCACTATCTGTCACCATCTGAAAGCTGGACATGCCATGAATGGGGGCCCATACGTAGAAACAGTACACAGGTGGAAGTAACCTACACAGAGTGCATTGAAAATAACTGTCAACTGCCCACAACTGTGGAATTATACATAGAGGTTAGCATCACATTAGTTGTCCCTCTAGTATGGAATGCTGATAGCCTGGCCAATCACTGGCAGACCACAAAAGGCACAGTTATAAAGTAATGACAGGCTGCCCATGTCCACACACAAGCCAGAAAAAAGGGAATGTCTCAGATACATGTATGAGTCAGGTGCGAGTAGCTTCCATATCACACATGCACCCAGCTCACCCAACCATCAGCCACAGGTTTATCACAGGTCATATCCTTGCTGTAGGGAATAAGTACAGCATGAACCCATCTCTGTATGGGAATGCATACATGATGCTGCATGCTGAATAGGTGTCCCATGCAGGTATGTCCCTAGCTGTAAGCAGCAACCTGACCACATCCAGACTCATGGATCAGTATGAGCAGGAAGGATTGACAGGAACATCTCAACCACTTACCACTGTCACCCCAGGGTAATCCACTGGCTTGCAGCCTGAGAACATGTGAGTGACAGAATGTACCTGCCTGCTACAGATGGCCTGCAGCACTATCAAATGGCCTACAGACCTCTGGCAAAGCTCCATGCCTCACCCATATTGCCAATGTACGGAATGTCAGGGGGACCTAATTAACAGCCTAACACAGTAAACAGAAAACAAATGCAAGGCCATGTTGACAAATGCCAGTAGCATGCCTCCCCATGTTCTACTGCAAGAACTGTGGACCAAGCCATAAATATTACTAGGATAAAGGCCCAACTATAGGGATACCGCTGAGATATTGCTTTCATAATGTTAGAAAGAGGAGAGAATAACAAAGGGGGTGTAGAAGCATAGATGTCATGGAGGGTGTGAAGTCTGAAACTCCATTGTCCACCCATAGTACCCCCTGACTACAAACCCATGAATGAATAGCCACATAACTGCTTGTAAACCACAATGTGAAGGTAAACTGACCAGATATACGAGTCCTGCCTCTGGATAACCTGGGTGTATCTGTACAGCTGAGAGATATTTTCCCAGCAGGATATGGCCATTCCATTAAGTTGAGAAAAGCGCAAGAAGGGGATCCCCAGCCAGCATACTTACAAGGTGCTGGACCATTTACACAGAACCAGCAGTCTGTTGTCCACAGCTACCCCTCCACAATGGCAGGAGTGTGCCAGAACGTGTTGTCTATATGCCTCAGAATATTGGTCTCTGCTTCATTCATCTTGTATTTCCCTGGTAAATAACTGTAAGCAGAGAATGATAACTGTCAGTAGTTGATGATGTGATACATTACAGTGTAAAACAGTACATATGTCAGAAAATCTATGCTAAACCCAACCATGTTACACAAGCAGCACAGACAGCAATAGTTAGTTACAGTATCCTCCATATGTTACACCCATTGTGTATCCATATTGGCAAAATATTTACAGATATCCTGCAGAAATAGGTTGCTAGGTGTAGCTGTAGCACACAAAACCCTGAATTGGAGTCCAACTCTCCCTGGAATGGATGCACACTCTCAATATAGAAGGTCATAATGGGCATGCTCCTACACTTAGAGAAATGAAGCCCATGTCTGACTACACGGTGGACTACAGATATCTGTTATTCGCAGATGTCTGTGCACACACACCAAATTGTACACCATTGATACTTCATACACACACACACACACACACACACACACACACACACACACACACACACACACACACACACACACACACACACACACACACACACACACACACACACACACACACACACACACACACACACACACTGGATAGGAATACTCACATGTATCTAAGGCCAACATAATATAATATGTCAAACATACAAACACAGAGACATGGGGAAGAGAGAAACAGACAGCGACAGAGATATTATAAGGCCTTTCCCACCCAGTAGGCATCCCATTGTCCTATGTCACATGATATGCTGATGTCCTTCACTTTAGAAATTCCTTTGGTTAGCCCTCAGCCCTATAGTCTCAGTGGTGCTTATAATAACTGTGCAACACTATAGTACAAATAGGTATCCATGTAGCAGCTGTAATCTCACTCCTGTCAAATGTAAAGTTTTGTATGAGTGTGTGTGTGTGTGTGTGTGTGTGTGTGTGTGTGTGTGTGTGTGTGTGTGTGTGTGTGTGTGTGTGTGTGTGTGTGTGTGTGTGTGTGTGTGTGTGTGTTTCTAGATGAATGTGTTTATGGCCATTCACACTCATTACACTTCCCATTGCCCTACATTAGCACTCCTGCTGATGTCAGTCACCCTGAAATAACCCTTTGGGTACCTTGCAGCCCTATAAGCTCCGTGACACTTGTGATAGCTGTGTAATACTGTAGTGTAGCAAACTCGTTAGGTAGTAGTTCTAATCTTGGTCCTGGCAACTGTGAAAATGTTTGTGTGTGTGTGTGTGTGTGTGTGTGTGTGTGTGTGTGTCTTCATAGAGCCATGATTTTGAGGCCATTCAAACTCACTACACTTCCCTTTACCCTCATTAAGCACTGCTGCTGATATAACTCACCTTAGAGGTGTGTTTGGACACTGTTCCACCTATAAGCTCTGTGGCATATGTGATAAATGTATAACATTATAGTAACAATAACTAGATAGGTAGAGTTTTGAATCTCTGTCCTGGCAAGTGTGTGTGTGTGTGTGTGTGTGTGTGTGTGTGTGTGTGTGTGTGTGTGTGTACACATATATATATATATATATATATATATATATATATACATATACATATATAGATATATATATATATATATATATATATATATATATATATATATATATATATATATATATATATATATATATATATATATATATATATATATATATATATATATATGTGTGTGTGTGTGTGTGTGTGTGTGTGTGTGTGTTCATACCTTAAAGATTTTGGCCCCATTTACACCCAGTACATTTCTCAGTGCCTGACTTTAGCAGTCCTGCAGATATCATTCACCTTAGAAGTACCTGTTGGCAATGTTAAGCTATGTAAAGTAGGTGGTGCATGTGGTAAATGCGTAACATAAAAGTCTGAAAACATAGTTAGATCGAGGTTTGAACCTCACTCCTGGTAAATGCAAATGTGTGTGTAGGGTAAAAGTATTTTATGAAATCTCTCACCCACGACATTACCCAATGCCAGTATTTACTAGGGATTGTGATGTTCTTCACCTTAGAAGTACCTTGGGACATCATCCATCCTATAAGCTCTGTGGCATTTGTGATAAATGTGTAACACTGTAGTAGTAATATATACATAGGTAGGGGTTCAAAACTCAGTACTGGCAAATGGGTGTGAACAGGATACTATGGGGGGGTTGCTAAATTATTATATTGAGGACCTAGTATATGTCCCAATGTCCATATTACAAGGCCAACAGTTGTCAAACACCATAGAGGTTTGTGTAGACAATCCACAGCCCTAAATGTGTAATGCCATGTGCAATGACTATGTGACAGTATGGATTAGTTAACAATATAGGCAACCCTTCTAATACTCAGAGACCACTCTCCACCCAGGAATCATACACAAACACACTTGGCTAGGCAGCAACCACTATATCAGTAGTTCTCCTGCAAATTTCCTCACAGATATTACCTATGGTGTGATTGCAGTGGACTCCATTTCAAACTGATGACCAGACATGACTGGTGTCACATGGGGTACTGACCCATGTCCTCTCATGTTTGTGATCTACCCTTCTGAGGTGCAGGAGAACACAAAGGCACCTTGGCTGATAAAATGTGCATACAACAGTAAGGTGGGTGGTAGCATTCCCAATCCATGTGATGTTGACATCACGCCCAAAGACCACTTGACACCTATGACTGTTGTCAGAACCCTGGACATTACATCAATGCCAATAGATCTGCCACCATTACCTTTGGGAACACCGTGGCTCACATGAAGTAATACACTGGTGGTAGTCCACTGAACAGTGACATAATTACAACAGAATGGGGAACACAGGTTGACAGTCAGCTGCTTATTGACCAGAACAGTGCCACTGACATCAGAAAGTACTTTGATGTGTTACATCTCCCGACTGAGTGTGTGTTATCCAGCAAGTAAAAGGACATGACACCCTGTTCCATCCCCTCTAGCCCAATCAATGTGTACAGTGGCCCTTTTGCCATGTTCCCCACTGGACTCCTGCAACAACTGTAGAGTCTGCAAACGTACCCCACAAAGGGAATACCATTCTTTATACACATGCCCTGTATGGACAGACTCCAATGACTCCAATGAATCCCTGTATCATACTGTCTATGTAGGTGTAATCACTACCTCAGTTGCACAGCCATGTCTCACCAAACTAGGTCAGGAATGCTACTTCTGAAGATACCAATCTGTCCACATAACATGCCCCAGAGACCTCAAGCACACTTCCACACTTCAAAGAACATGCATGTGGGACATGTGCACAACCCAGACACTGTCCATGTTATGGAATATAAATCATATACATGTGAAGCAGTGCACATCACTGGCTACCCACAATAGAAATCTGGATGAGTGGATGGGGAATACAATACCCACCCCTGGGAAACACTCCAGTGACTATACTCCTGAGCCACACTGGGACTATTGTCATGTTGCCTGATGCCAGGGTATTCCCTTGGGCTAGCCTTGGAGAGCCTTCAGGCCCATTCACCTACTACACACCTATGAAGCAATGACTCTATGGATCTCAGTACTGGCAAGTGTGCGTGTGTGTGTGTGTGTGTGTGTGTGTGTGTGTGTGTGTGTGTGTGTGTGTGTGTGTGTGTGTGTGTGTGTGTGTGTGTGTGTGTGTGTGTGTGTGTGTGTGTGTGTGTGTGTGTGTGTGTGTGTGTGAATAGTAATCTCAGTGTGTTTGGTTAATGAATATCCCCTGTGGCTGTGGTTATTAGCAATCAGAGGTGTGTCCAAACCACAACACTTACCATTCTCCACTCTACAACAGATGTTGTAAATCAACATATACCTATATACAACCCTCAGCCCTATATTCTGTGAAGCATATGCAATCACTGAGTGACAGACTGAGGAATTCTATGCTGATACAGCTGTATCCTGCCTAAGTCATGGTGGATGTATTATCACACTGCCATACACCTTGGTCTTGCTGCAGGGCCACATCCTGGGGTGACACACAGATGCCTAGAACAGAAACAGGATGCAGCCTGTGAGAACACATTCACTCAGCACTTCAATTGTGGGAGGAGAGATTGGTAAAGCTGACACTGAATGTGTTGCCAAGACTGTGGCCAATATCTGTTGTCTCAGAATAGGTATTAGCATTGTGCAGTAACTCACAGCACTTGTGTTTAATGCTGTGGATGTTATTTATGTAACTATCAAAGGCTGTTCTGGTTGTCGTCAGTGTCTGCTGCATGTCTGCTGTTATAGATGCCTGTAGGGGATTCCATGAGTGATCCAAAGTTATGTTTGAAGCTTATAAGGGAGTTCAACAGTCATGGGACACCACCTTTCTCTGCAACAGTGTCTTCCTTCTAATCTTCCACCTGCACTGTCCTCTAACAGCTTCCTTTTATCTATTCTTTTCCCTGATCCCAACCTCCCTTCTCTCATCTTTTCTCTTCAGTATTTTTTCTCTCATTTCTCTCAATATTACTTAATGTTTATTTATTATAAACACATGCTATTCTGCCTTTTTTAGACTATCCTTGGCACCTGCTACTGTCTCTCCTCTTTTATCTCGCTACAGTTCATACCGTGTTTATTACCACAAACCCCTTCTATATACCTCTGATCATATGTCTTAAGTTTATTCTATGCTGGTTTACTGAGTCCATCCTAGATGTGCATTTCCTTTTCAAAATGTTTTGACTCACAAAAGTTTTTTTTGGTTTCTCTACATCACTTCTCTCCCATTGTAAATATTATATAGATGTTTTTGAAACGTTTTGTGTACTCCTGAATGTATAATTCTTTTTATGTGTACGTAATCTAAAATGTAATTTTAAGGTTTTGTATCTGTTGTATAATTTTATCTCTCCATGGAGCTTTTCTCCCCAGGTCTCTGCTGAAAATGAGCCACTAGCTCAGCCAGACAAACCCAGTCAACAAATGTAAAATACAAATAAATAAATAAATGTACACTTTAGTAATTACAGGTGACCATCACATTGTCTCCCAGTGTTTGGAGGACAGTGGCTGGGTTCTGTTGGCTCTGGCTAGTACCCTGCATTCATGTACCTGTTTGTACAGTGCATATGTGTATGATTCCACAGTCATACAGCTATTTCCCATTGCCATGGGTGCAGTGAAGTCATCTATCCCTCTTTTTATGGCTGCAAAGTCAGCTTTGGAGAGGTTTTGCAAGGTGGTTACCTTTGTGGGCGATGTGGCTGACATGTTGTGTTCCATGTTGATTACAGCCTGTGTGGATCTCACCATGCAGGGATTGACAACTATGGATGAGCAACAGTCCCATATTTAAGTAGTCAACACAGTTCAAGGCTGTTGCATCCTCTACCGGGGGTCAGTATGAGCTGGTCCAGGGCATTAGAAATGATGAATCCCAGAAGTGTTGGGCCACTGTACTGGCACTTGGCTACTTTCCTCAGGTGATGGAGGGGTAGTTGAAGTCTCATACTATGTCAGTGTTGAGTTGGACCATCATAGATGACAAGGTGTTGAGGAATGTGCATTGACCGTCTAGGGACATAGATGTGGACACATAGCAGGCTATGGTCTTGATTGCCTATTACCCCAAGGCAGTTGTACCAGAAGTATCTCCAATGCATTATGCTGGGATACTAGTCTGGAGGTGTTCCTACCATAATGAATATGGAGACAATACCACCTGTGGAGGTGTGGTGTGGTCCATGTTTGGGGGCCTGACAGCTGTGGAATGCATCATAGCCTGATACTCCAGGGCTGCTGTCTGCTGCTGTGAACCACCTCTCCATTATGGCAGACATGTGCTCTCCACTCTGAGTGCTTTGATTGACTGCATCCTGGCAGTTAGATGTCTACTGTTGAGCAGCAAGACCCTCAGTTTGCATACATGTCTAGCTGATATGGTGGTAATTACATTAGGAACACTGCCTAATAAGGCATCCTAGAGGTGGCAAGACACTTAACCAGTACCTGGAAACCCAGTGCTGACAGATGTAGGACATCTGTGGAAAGTCATTGGGTGCTATCAATCATGTCATCCCAAGCAGAGAGGTCCTGGATCCCCGAGAATGACATAAAACACGTAAGCCAATATTGCAGTCACTCATATGTTGATAGTACCACAGCATCATTCTGGGTGATAGCGGTACACTGCACAGGCTACTGTCACACCTGCCTGGACCACATAATCAGAGAGTTCAACCATGTCTCTTGTCATGTAGTTCAGGGAGGTGTGTCCCAAGTCATACACACCCATGTGGATACAGAGTGATACGTGTAGTTGTTGTGGAGTGCCATGATTGCCTGTGTCATGTGTTGGATGCTGGCATATGATAGATATTTAGCTATTACTTGCTCCATATTCAACTTAGTGAGTGGGATATGTGTGTGTCTCAGTATTGAGTTACCCATGATCACTTTATTGTGCAAGGTGGTTAGCCTTAGGAGTTTAGGTTGAAGGGCACATTGTAGGTTAAATATGTGTCCCTTGGCATGCACCATGTCGCAGTTTTGAGTGGGTGTCTGTCTTTCTGGTCTGTGTTGTTTGGGTAAATGCCCATTGAGTTCCTCTGTGAAGGTGGGTGTGTGGCTTTTCACTGTATGTCATGGCTGTAAAAAGTGGGTGTCATGGTGAGCTATGTGTTCCACATGGTGTGGTGCAGGTGTTGATCTTATCCTCTTGACCTGCTAGTCCAGTCTTTGCTGGAGTGCATATGTCCACATTGGGTGATATATGCATAACTTTCACAGGTCTGAGTGTTTGGAGTTTAGAGAGGAGGGTTGTCTATGTACATGAGGCAGTTGCAGCAGTGTGTCAGAATGGACAAGTGTACCAGGTTAATGGGTGAAAGCATAGAAAACTTCCCTTCAAACATGCCAGGAGGGGTGGACATAACTAGTAAGTACTGGGACTACTTCTGTGATGAATGAGTACTGCTGATGGCTCCCAGGTGTGCCACACTTCTTGATACAATAACCTGATGAAGTGCCAAGCCATAATGCTATTTGAAGTGCAAGACAGAAAGAACTAGCATGATGTAAGGGCAGAACAGAAGGCAAACTTTCTGCCACCTATAATATTTTACCTCAGCTGTGCACTTATCAGCAGCTTTGGCCATATGAAAGCTTAGCAAGTTCTGTAGCATGTGCAGTAACTGTGTAACACTATAGCAGACATAACTAGATAGGCAGGAGTTCTAATCCCAATACTGGCAAGTGTGTGTGTGTGTGTGTGTGTGTGTGTGTGTGTGTGTGTGTGTGTGTGTGTGTGTGTGTGTGTGTGTGTGTGTGTGTGTGTGTGTGTATGTGTGTGTGCGTGTGTGTGTGTGTGCGTGTGTGTGTGTGTGTGTGTGTGTGTGTGTGTGTGTGTGTGTGTGTGTGTGTGTGTGTGTGCGTGTGTGTGTGTTTATCATATACTGTCTGGCTTATACCATTTTTGACTTGTGTACTACCCTTCACATTTCCCCTTGCCCAAATCTAGTAGTCCTGTTGATGTCATCCTTCTTAGAAGTACCTTTGGACTAAGTGGAAATGTATAAGCTCTGTGACATGTCCGCTAACTGTGTAGCACTATAGTAAAAATAACTAGATAGGCAGTTCTAATCCCTCTACTGGCAACTGTTTGAATGTGTGTACTTGTGTGTGAATTACACCATTTTTGACCTGTGTACTACCCTTTACACTTCCCCTAACTCCAGTTTAGTAGTCCTGTTGATGTCATCCACCTAAGAAGTACCTTTGGAAGAAGTGGAAATGTGTAAGCTCTGTGGTGCTTCTGATAACTGCATAGCACTATAGTAGAAATACCTAGGTAGGCAGTAGTTCTAATCCTAATGCTGGCAACTGTTTGTGTGTGAGGATCATGTCTTGTATAGTTTATACCATTTTGATGTATGTACCATACACAGCTGGCGACCACCTCCCGCTGCCATTACTTTATAGAGTGTGGTAGCAGCATATGCCTCACATGCAGCAGGTTAAACCATTATACAGTCCTCTGTACAGATGTGTCTGGAATATCCATATGTTTGCAACCTATACATGGTTGGAAGTGGTCTGTATGCCTTAACAATGCCCAAGTATGTGATATTGTATCCAAATAGGCCACAGTGAGTGTATTGACACATATGGCAGCATGAGGTATCATACCTGACTGAAACATCATGCTGATACGATGTCTGCCACTTTCACAGGTGGCCAGCCTTGTAGGTGCAATGGATGAGTCCAGATGCTTCATTTTACAAGTG
The DNA here is from genome assembly GCF_019279795.1 of Protopterus annectens. NCBI lineage: Eukaryota > Metazoa > Chordata > Ceratodontiformes > Protopteridae > Protopterus > Protopterus annectens. The sequence goes on from NC_056735.1 coordinate 475,657,786, forward strand.
AACTGTTCATGTTATGGGTCACATTAAAGGTTGGAAGAGGTGTGGACTGACATATTGTGGTCCTAATTAGTGTGTAACAGGAACACCTTGCATCTTAACAGGGGTGTGTGCACAAATTACATCCACTGTACTAATGTGTCACACATGTCCCTATCTTAGACCTTTTGTCCACCCCATTTTGCTGGCCTCTGTCCAGATGGCTTGGCACTGATGAGTTGTGAGGTATGCTACAGGAATGTTGAATTCATGTCAGATTGGCCCCAGTGGTGACCACTGTGATGAAGTGCAGTTAACCCCAGCACAAGTGAACATGCACAAAAAGCATTATAGCTATTACATAAAGCAATATAACTATTACTGATGGTTGTGTGCATGGTATATTGCATGCCCTTCAAATGCCTGGGGTATTTCCAGGCAACAGCAGAACAATATCATACTCACCAGCTTCAGGCTGCTGTCCCATATGGCAACCAGAGGGTCCTAGGTAGTTGTGAGAGGGAGTTACTGTCAGCAGACTCACATGTGGTCTTGGTACAGGATGGATGTAGCATGTTTGCACATTTACAGTACTAACCCCAATAATACATAATGCCTTGTCCTCACCATAGATGTGCACCTGTATGCATTAGAAAACCACATCCACAACTGCAATCGGACCTGGCACATGGATGTATATACAATACAGATACATGTATGTCTGATACATTAGCGTACTAATCCCAACTGGGCCCTTACCTGCCTGGTCCTTGTCCAGTGTGTGTGTGCAACCCACCTCCACAATGCTTCCCTCAGCTTTATGGCTTGTGGGTTGGGCAGGTGCCCCAAGGTTGGCAAGGAGCTCTCGGTGGGTGTCAGTGGGGGCTGGATTGCTGGCCCCCCACCTGTGGCTATTCGGTTCATCCCTGCAGCAGCAGCCCATTGACAGGCATGGCAGAAGAAGTCAGTGGCCCGATGCTGCACCTGCTCATACATTCTGCTGTGCAGGCCGGCATCATTTACACTATGGACCAGACTGTTCCACAGGGTGGTCCTCTCTCACATATCTTCTGCTCTCCGTCCAAATAACAGGGCATAATATCCAATCACATATTGGGTGATGATGTCAGTTTCCCCAACAGAGAATGCTGGTAGGAGAGCCCTCTGCATCTTACTTGGAAGACATAAACAGTAAAAAGGTCACAGGACCTCATACAGTTGTCAAATTGCACATCAACAGTGGATATTACTTGAAAATAATCCACACTACACCATAACCCTCCAAGCTATCATGGCTATAGCGGCTTGCATTACACTCTTGGCCCTGAGCTGTCTTATTCCCCCCATTGTTGGACACTTCACTGTATAATCCTCTATTCTCCATTCATTTCTGAGCAGAGGGTTGACAGTGGCCATATTCCATGTGGATGGTGTGTGTGGATGGTGGCAGGTCTGAGTTTGAATGTGGTGTGTAATGGAGCTGTGAGCACATGCCTGAGTTCATGTAGGAGGCAGACAGTGATGTTATTATGCCCCATGGAGATATGCTGTTGTTGCCATCAGTAGCCAATATGTACATGCTCACCATTGCTGAATGGAGGAGTGTGGTTGATGTGCATATCCCCCTGTACAACTGGGGGTGGACAGGGTGGTGATGTTCCCACCTAAACTGTCTGATGCAGGTTGCCTATACCCATGGAATGTTTGTATGAGGTGTTCTTTACCCCCAGTACAGGGTGAATTGTGTTATTTCTGCTGAGACTGACAACATATGTGGATACACTGTTGCAATTTTCCTTGGTGGTGTGGACGTGTCTGATTTGTAGTCATAGGCATCCTTACAGGAAGTCAACTGTGAACTTTCAGGCCTGCTCAGATATAGGTGGACTTGCTTCCAAGTTGTTGCCTGCACCTATGTGTCCCTGTACAGCCAATGTAGCAACCTATTACGTGGTGTGTTTATTGCTTCTGTCCACCAAAGGGGATTACTCTACTTTGGTGGAGGCTGGTTATACAGGTCAGGTACTACTGAGTCCATATAGCTGCAGTGGATATAAAGGGTACACACCCCTGTTACAATGCCTGGTATTTGTACAATTGAAACATGACAGCACAACTCATTTCAAAACAATTATCACCTGAAATGTGACCTATAACCTGTACAATTCAATAGAAAACATAACAATCTGGTGTGTGAAAACATATGGAAATAATAGTCAGTACAACAAGCCAGATGAATGAGTGTGCACACCCTTAAACTGATATGTTGTGTATGCATGTCTTGAGATGGTTACAGCATTCATTCATCTTGGTTTGCACTCTAACATCATAACACATCTTCATTTGGCAATAGTTGCTCACCTTCCTAGAAACACATTTGATTGTATTTCAATGGGATTGTACATGTTAGGGGTCACATTCAAGATGAGACACATTATGAAATGATCTTCTGTGGGCTGATTGTCATGCAGCACACAAACCTGGCATTCCAACAGGGGTGTGTACACTTGTGATATCCACTGTATATAGATGTTGATATTGCTGGTAGTAATAGGCATGGACAGACAGTCATAACACAGTTGGACACTTCTCCGATTACTACCTGATAATCATGCCTACTCTAGTACCCATATCAGTGTCAGGGCAATTCAACAACCAGTAGCTGTACACATTTATGTCTGCTGTATGCACTGACACTGATATTACACACATGTGCAACATGCACAACCTATGTACCTGTCTGCTTGAAACCCATGTGATTAGTTTTGTGCCTTCCAGCTGAACATATGCGTACATACATGTGCTCAGGGGATACCTGGTATAAATTTCTGTTCTGTGTTAGTATGGCACACTGGATTTACAGTCTTGCTGCTCAATCATACTTCTCAACCTGTTATAGCAGTATGTCTGGACAATGTCACACATAAATGGGTGACAAAAGGGACATCAATATTGATACTATATTAATATAGCTTCACCATACATTAGTATGTTGATTGCACTTTAGGCTTTGACATCACTGTGATAACCTGGAAAATGTCCAACAGTCATAGATAGGCTATTATGTTACAATGTCATTGTTCACAGACCTGCCAATGGTATATGTGTATGTGACTACAGATATCATTCATAAATGTTCTTATTGTCCAGCAGAACACTGTGCAGTTGAATGTTATTAATTGAATATATCACATGCAGTTCAATACACATGTCTGCAACAATACTTTACTATGCAGATGCCCTATATAGGTCTCTTAGCTTTACAACCTACCAACAAATTCCAACACATGTGAGAGATGCAACCATATAGCCATACTGGAGGCTAAGCTCTCTCAACTCAGTACTGGCGAAACCAGTCAGGAGGAGAAGGAAACTACACTCACTACAATTCCAGTCTCACATAGACCTACCACGACAGCAAACCAAACACATAAACACACAAAAACATACTCAGAGGCTCTAAATAAAAATCTGCCTAAGCAGCAGAGACCACCAAAGCAGACACCCAAGCAACCGCTACCCCAAAACAAAACACATGTAACACATAGCTCACAAAGCCAATGTGCCGAACAGTCACAGCCCTTAAGGCTAAACAACACACCTGATACACTTGTAATAGGTGACTCTATTGTCAGACACACTGACGTCCCACTCACCAGGCTGAACAAGGAGAAAGTCACGGTGAGCTGCCTGTCGGGTGCTAGGATCCACCACATAAAACAAACACTCAGGTCACTCCAAGGCAAGTACAAATATGACTCAGTCATTATCCATGCTGGTGTGAATGACCTGAGACGTACCTCCCTGGACTACATGAAAAGAGACTTAGAGGAGCTCTCTGAGCATGTAGCCCAGGCCGGTATGACTCTGACTTTGAGTAGCATCTTACCCTCACCAAGAATGATGCCACAATATGAAGACAAGATGATCAATTTCAACAATTGGCTTAAGTATTGGTGTCATTCAAAGGGGATCCAATGCCTGTCAGCCTGGGATGACATGCTTGACAAGCCAAGATGCTTCGCTAGGGACGGCTTGCACCTGTCACCCCTGGGCTTTCGGATATTGGCAAAGGCTCTTGCTACCCCCATAGTGCCTTTTTTAGGCAAGGCTCAAAAGACAAACCCACCTCCATAGGTATCACAAGGGATAAGAAACTAAGAGTAATGCTACTCAATGCCAGAAGTCTAAACCTCAAGATGCATGCACTCAAAACTCTCCTTAGCATGGAAAACATCGATATCTGTGCAGTAACAGAAACCTGGTTCAAGGCTCCGGAGAGCACCCCAGCACTACCAGGTTATACCTCATACCATGCTTTTTGGCCCCAAAACTTGGACCGAACCACAAAAGGAGGGTGAGTATCAATATTCGTCAGCGATACCCACACCTCCAGGTTGGTGGCACAGCACGAAGCATCAGAGACTATCCATGTGCAACTAACAGTGGGTAAAACTGCCTTCCAGTTTATAGCCTGCTACAGACCACCCTCCCAAACCCAGGAACCCCACTCGGCCTTCCTGAGAACACTAGAAAATATGAAGGCCTCTCCAAACACCATTATATTGGGCGACTTCAACTACCCAAACATAGACTGGGAGCATTACTCTAGCTCCAACACCTTAGCACAAAGGTTCCTGGAATTTATAAACTCAAATGCTATGGAACAACTCGTTACCACTCCCACAAGAGGGGGAAACATACTGGACCTGATCATCACCAACATGGGGACTCTATGCTGCAGACCAGAAGTCTATCCCTCATTGGTAAGATCAGACCATAAACTAATCTTCACTGGATATTCACATCCCGACTCCACCCCTGCCCTGAAAACCACAGTGAAAAACTTCTTTAATGCAAATTTCACACTCCTCAAAACCGAGGTGGAATCCTTCAAAGCCCCCGGGCCTGTGGAAAATACGGCCCAGACTGCAGAATCATTTATAAACGCATTCTATGAACACCTTCAGGGATGCATGGATCTTGCAATCCCAAATAAAACCAAGTCCCAATCCTCCAAAGGCAGACGTCCTGTCTGGTGGACCCCAGCCATAAACAAACTATACAATAGAAGGAGGAAGCTACTACATGATAGAGCAAAATCCCAAAAAGGGAAGGCATCTCTGATCAGTATTAGCAAAAAACTACGGGCACTCATAAAATTGTCTAAGACCAGCTTCGAGAGACAAATTGCACAGGACACTAAGGATAATCACAAGGCTTTCTTTAGTTATGTTAGGAACCTGGGTGGGAATTCCCAGATATGCTCAGAATTAGTCCAAAATGACAAAAAATACACCGAACCCACAGACATTGCCAACATCCTAGCTGACAGGTTCAGCACAAACTCCCCACCAAAAGGGCAAATATCTATCCCAGCAGAGTGCTGTCCCCCTGACATCTCAGATGCCCTCTCCAAAGCAAAAGACACAGCATCAATGGGACCAGACGGTGTCCCGGGCTGCGTCCTACATGAACTCCAAGAAGAGCTAAACCCAAACATAAAACTACTGTTCAATCTCAGCCTTACTACAGGATATGTACCCAAAGAGTGGCGTACAGCAACAGTGGTCCCTCTCCACAAAGGTGGTGCCTCAACGGATCCTGGAAACTATCGCCCCATAAGCCTGACTAGCTTGGTCTGCAAAGCTATGGAAAGGATCATCATGGACCTCATAAATAAAGATATTGGGGACCTACAGACACTGGATCCTACCCAGTTTGGCTTTGTTAAGGGCAGATCCTGCCTCTTAAACCTGGTTGATTTCTTTGAAACAGTCACCAAGGCCATTGACGAGGGGAAGGTGGTCCACACAGCCTACCTGGACCTTGCAAAAGCCTTCAATACAATACCCCACTCGGGCATTATAGATAAGCTCACCAGCTTAAATATAAACCACTATGTCACTAGATGGGTTGCAAACTGGCTCAAGGATAGAACCCGCATGGTTAGAATTGCTGGAGCCATGTCAGACTCCAAACCAGTTACAAGTGGTGTCCCACAAGGCTCAGTCCTGGGACCTCTCATGTTCAGTATATATTTCTCGGAGGTACAGGCCAACATGGAAGGACTGTGGCTGACCAAGTTTGCAGATGACTGCAAACTGGGCGCCATAATCGACACTCCAGCCGACACAAGCATCCTACAAAAGGGCCTCATAGAAACAGACAACTGGTGCCAGAGCCATGGCCTCAAGCTAAACACCAAAAAGTGTACAGTCATCCCCTTTGGCAAAAACAAAGTGCCCACAAATTACCACATAGGTGGTAATCCATTAAGTACAGAAGAAGTAATTAGGGACCTGGGGACCCAAGTTGATAGCAATCTCTCATTTGACAACCACGTGGCCAAAGTGGTTAGAAAAACATTTTATATAGCCCACCTAATCATGAAGGGATTCACATCTAGATCAGGGAGGTCATTGTACCTCTTTACTCATCCCTCATCAGGCCCATAATTGAGTACAATGCCCCTTTTGGGATGTACCTTACTAGACACCTACAGCAACTGGAAAGACCCCAAAAGTACCTCACCAAGAGGATCAAAGGGCTCAAACAGATGCCATATGCTGCCCGGTTAAAGAAACTCTAGCTCTACTCAGTGGCATACCGCCTGCTCAGAGATGATCTGTGCCTGACGTATAAAGCCATGTCCAACCCGGAATTAATGGACATGCTGCACTTCAGAAAATCCAAATCCCATCAAGCTACGCGCTCGAGAGACTTGAACCTCAGCACTGAAATAAATAGGACATTCTGGAGGGACAGATTCATAACCCAGAGGCTCCCTTCACTCTGGAATAAAATCCCATTCCAGGTTAGGCAGAGTCCCTCATTGACTCTCTTCAAGAGGAATCTTGATGAGTGGATGGGAGATCGTAGGTTTACCCCAGGTATCACTTCTGTGTCACTGTTAGACCGAGGCACAGTATACTAACCTCGAAAAAGGGCATAGCAAAATTAATTTAAAATGGGTGGCAAAATCCAAACACACTCTGGCTAGGCTTATAAATGCCCTAGGGAAAATAGCCTAGTATGAACCTATGAATCTATGAACCTATGAACCTATGAACAAGACAACATGTGTCATACTGATATTCACAGGTAACATGGATATGGGCAACATCCCATTAACAGGCCTAGCAGTGGCACAGTCACAACTGTTTGTCAGACACCCCAGCAGTTGTCATAAATGAGCTGTCCTTTCCCAGGGTGAGTCAGGTTCCTGAGCTGTGATCCTACCTCGCAACCTCTCAGAGCATCACATCTGGACAAAGCCTAAAATGATGGGGGGATAAATAGGGACAGACTTTAAATATTCCTGTTACAAACATAGGAAGTTTGTAGAATGATACATTTTGCATTACCGTGAATATTCTTAAGGATGTGGAGTCTTAAACTCAAGTGTTTTCATTACTTGATGACTTCAGTCCTCAGCTATTTGCCAGAAGTACAGATTTCAGGAGGAAAAGACAACAAACTATAATGGGAAAATCTTGACATTCTCTGAAAATCTGTACAGTTGAGAGGTATGTCTGTGATCTCTCCCACTGCAGAGAGGGCCAGATGCTATGACCATAACAGCTGTTCAGCAGGACATTAGTATACCAGGTCTTGTTGGGACATATATTCCTCCAAATCATATTTCCCATGATTACAGACCAAGTACTACATTCAATTACATGCTTACATGTTTCACTTGCCTTTTTTCTTTCTTCTCTTTTCCAGTTTATGTTTTATTTGTTCTCTCTCTCACTCTCTCTCTCTCTCTCTCTCTCTTTCTCTCTGAGCACTACAGGGATAGAGCTGGTTTGAATAGGTGGCAGCATGGCTTTTGTAGGTGATGCTCATGACCAGGTGATGGCCTGTGCATCTATTGGTGTTCCCCATTTGCTAATTGCAAGTAGAGCAGCTGTGTAGCTCTTCCAACAGCCAATGTCATGGCAACACACTCTTATAATTGAGTACTCCATGTGGGCGTTGGCCCTTTCCCTTACTTGTGAGGAAGACATCCTGGAGTTGTGTGAGCTACTACCTCTTACAATAAGACTTGTTGAGACAAGCCAACTAAATGGTGGAGAAGGTTCAAGACTTAGGAGCAGAATGTGAGTATTGCTGTTATGTTTGGAATACTGCTAGTTTAACAGAGTTTGTCAGCGCATGCTACTTTTGCATAGGTTTCAGTCTGACAATGTTCTGTCTCTGCATAGCTCTCAACTGTAGGGCCATCCACATAATGGCCACAGGTTAGCTTGTTATGTTTGGTCTGCTCCCCAGACAGGTGTTGCCCCTGGCAAATCAGTAGCATACTCTGATGATTGCACTCTGCAAATGGTAACATCCATGTGTTTTTCTGACTTCATATCCCTTAGAAAAGATATGTTACAACAATCCCTGTAACACTAGCAACTTTCTCAGTGTATAACAGCAATATTTCAAGTATAGCCATGTATTTGGGCCTCTGTCCACCAATTATGTCAGGCTTTGTCCAGATGTCATACAGTAGGAGGTTGATAGTTATACTGGTCTATCATTATTTAGTGCTGTCATTCCTGCTGAGGGGAAAGACTGGGAAACATGTTGAAGTCTGTACATTCAAGAGATTGGTGTATAGAGAATGCGCTTACATGCCCTTGTAACATATTTTATGTTGGAGACAGTAACGCATGTTTTAAAACTAAGGAAAATGACAGGTCTATAGCTGTACATTTGAATAAATCTCACCATGGGAACAGTAGTGGCTTCCAAGGTACTGTTTCTGAAAAAGTCTGGTCCTCAGTTTGATGAAACATTCATAAAAAGACAATTGTTATGTACAGACTCAAAGTAGTAATATTAAATGTGATACTTTATCCCTTAGGGGGTTAAATGAGGAGTGTAACTGGAGGCTGTGTATGTAATTATGTAATTAAGTGTTAATTGCTTCTTGTGATTAAGGCATGTATTTCTGGTAATGTTTTACTCCTTGAAGGCTTTGGCCAAGACATCAGAGTATAATAAACATGTATGAATTACTGGATGGCTGTGTTTCTCTTTGCTATGTTCAGACATTTTAGTTGTTTTGCTAAGAGGTTGTTGAATATTTGGCCATTGTGTATGGCTTGTCATGATTTTCTAGCAGTGTACTGTTCAATTATTTATTTGGACAGTGGGGGAGGGGGCAGATGTGAGTATCATGGCTGCTTCTGTATCCAACTGTGCATGCTGCCCCAATTATGGGTGGTCTATCAGCAGCATATGTTTGTATGGGCATTTTGGGACATGTATGCATATATATAGGGTCTACTTCATATAACCTAAAACGCAAACTTTCGAACACTCACATGAGCGAATACTGAAAAACTCAAAAGTGGTGTTTTGGGATTGTGGTACAGTGAAGATCTGAATATTTGCCTTTCCTCACTGTAGTATGATCTCGGTGTAGGAATATATATTTAGTGTGGGGGGTACAGCCCCACACAATACCAATTTCGAGTTTTTGATTATTTGCTTATGTGAGCATTTGAGAGTTTGCATTTTCGGTTTTATGACATAGCCCCTATATCTATCTGTCTATATATATATATATATATATATATATATATATATATATATATATAGATATATATATATATATATATATATATATATATATATATATATATATATATATATATATATATATATATATATATATATATATATATATATATATATATATATATATATATATATATATATATATATATATATATATATATATATATATATGTGTGTGTGTGTGTGTGTGTGTGTGTGTTGTATATGTAAATATGTATATGTATATATATATATATATATATATATATTTGTGTGGATCTAGGACGTTTGCTCGAGTGAGCAAATGTCCAAATCCATAATAACCAAACACACTTAACGAAAGTGGTTTTATCAAAAAAGCGCTTTCGTTAAAGTATGTTACAAAAAAAAATAAATAAAACACTACATTTACCCCCCACACCCCCCTACTTTAATACTCTCCATCAGAGACCGCACTACAGTGGGGAAAAGGGAAATTTCCCTTACCCACACAGTAGTACAGCCTCAGCAACAGGCATACTTATACAAAAGTGCTTCTTCGGAGAAAAGCACTTTCGCATAAGTATGCCTGGCCATTTGGATTTCGGTTGTTTGATCACTCATGCAAACATCCTTGATCCATTTGTGGATATATATATATATATATATATATATATATATATATATATACATATATATATATATATATATATATATATATATATATACACACACACACACACACACACACACACACACACACACACATCTCAGTTTTTATTGGTAATATATCTATATATTGTTGTACACATATATGGCTCTCCTTACATTTCTTTCTCTCTCTGTTTCTATTCAGCTATATATATTTATAGATACCAATCCTTCCTAATTGCGCAGTCTCTTCCCTATTGTAAACTGGCTGTAAAGAAGAGTATGTTTGAGAAAACATCCTAAAACTATACAGATGGGGTGGCTTACTGATAAATTGCTTTGACTATGGTGTGCAGGATCCTGGGTTCAAGTCCTGCAAGGGAAATTTATTTTGTTGCTAGGCAGAACAAGGACTGTTGAATTCAGAGTGATTAAGGCAGTTCTGAGCAGCTTTAAGCGTGCTTGTGTGGGTTTGCATGATGGTAAGCAGTGCTAACGTACGGTTAAATGAATAGGGACTTACACCGTGTAGGCTTTGCTTACCACTGCGCAAATCTGCCTAGCATTTTCATTTAAGCAATGCTAAAACCTGCTAAGAATAGCTTAGCCCTAATAACCAGTGATCACATTTCAGTCTGATAAAATAGCAGGGTAATGACATCTTTAATAAGTGTATTTAATTTCCTGTACATAGCATGCTTCTATGTGCTGTCATACAGTAGCAAGGGATGTGACTATACTGTATGGGACACCTGGGTATAGATGGCTAGTGCCACAATTTTTTCTCTTTGTATTTGTTCAGTATGGTTTCATGCTGGGAAAGAGCACTACAGATGCGATGTTTGCTCTGACAGTGTTAATGGAGAAGTACAGAGAATGTCAGAAGGAGTTGCATTGTGTTTTTGTAGACTTAGAGAAAGCATATGACAGGGTGCCTAGAGAGGAGTTGTGGTATTGTATGAGAAAGTCAGGAGTGTCAGAGAAGTATGTAAGAGTGGTACAAGATATGTACAAGGGTAGTGTGACAGCGGTGAGGTCTGCGGTGGGAGTGACAGATGCGTTTAAGATGGAGGTGGGGTTACATCAAGGATCAGTTCTGAGACCTTTCTTATTTGCAATGGTGATGGACAGGTTGACAGATGAGATCAGACAGGAGTCCCCATGGACTATGATGTTTGCAGATGACATTGTGATCTGTAGTGAGATTAGAGAATAGGTGGAGGACACCTTGGAGAGATGGAGATATGCTCTAGAGAGAAGAGGAATGAAGGTCAGCAGGACTATGACAGAATATATGCGTGTGAATGAGAGGGAGGATAGAGAAATGGTGAGGATGCAAGGAGTAGAGGTGGCAAAGGTGGATGAGTTTAAATACTTGGGGTCACTAGTTCAGAGTAATGGTGAGTGTGGAAGAGAGGTGAAGAAGAGAGTACAGGCAGGATGGAATGGGTGGAGAAGAGTGTCAGGAGTGATTTGTGACAGACGAGTACCTGTAAGAGTGAAAGGGAAGGTCTACAAGAGGGTAGTGAGACCAGCTATGTTATATGGGTTGGAGACAGTGGCATTGACAAAAAGGCAGGAGTTTGAGCTGGATGTGGCAGAGTTAAAGATGTTAAGATTTGCACTGGGTGTGACGAGGGTGGACAGGATTAGGAATAAGTATATTAGAGGGTCTGGCCAGGTTGGAAGGTTTGGAGACAAAGTCAGAGAGGCAAGATTACATTGGTTTGGACATGTGCTGAGGAGGGATGCAGAGTATATTGGGAAAAGATGCTAAGGATGAAGCTACCAGATAACAGGAAAAGAGGAAGGCCTAAGATAAGGTTTATGGATGTGGTGAGAGAAGACATGCAGGTGGTTGGTGTGACAGAGCAAGATGCAGAGGACAGGAAGAAATGGAAACACGTGATCCGGTGTGGTGACCCCTAACAGGAACAGCCGAAAGAAGATGATTTGTTTCATACATGGGTAGTATCCCTGGTTGTATGCAGTGCAGTCACACTTGCATATTACACCAGCTACAGTGCAATGGTTGACAAAAATAGTTTAGCACATATTGTATCACTACGTTAGTACTTTTAACAGTGCTTTTCCAAGTAAGAGTAGATTCCAGATTGTAGTACTAGAACCATACACCCCTGCATGCAAAGCTGGGACTCTGAATACTGACTATCTTGTTCTTGGTATTTGAGTTGTATGTTTTTATGTATCTCCTGTTGGATATTAATCTGATATGTCAGTATTAACTGTAGACTACTACATTTTTTGGACATGTCCTTGAGAACTGCTGTCTTGTAGTAATGGCATACTTTTCAGTTTCAGATTTCTATCTTTTAAAAAATTCATCCTAATGCATAATCTGTTGGGTATCTACTTTCTGTCTGTCCTCTGTACAGATGTGCAGATTTCAGGTATTGCTAAGGCCAAACCACTATGTAGGTGCCCACATTGTATTGTGCTGTGAGCCTGGACACTGCTGATAGTTCTGACATATGGGACATTCCTTAATGTGGGCCTTGCCCCTTTTCCTTGCCTGAGTGAGGGACATTACAGAGGTGGTGGGCTACAGATTCACATATAGTAGATGGCAATACATCACAGGACAGGACATGTGGAGACAGCCAAACAACATTGGGGACATATCCCCAAATTTGTGAACAGATTTTATGTCATCAGTGCTGTTATACACATGGTGGATTGATAGATTGACAGGGTTTGTATGGACATGCATTTAGTGAGTGACTTCACGACTGACAGTGCTATGTCTCTGACATACCACTCCACTGGCACGCTGTCCACAGACTGACCACATGTCTGCCTGTTATGTTTTGTCTTTTCCCCAGGCAGTTGGTCCATTGTAAATCAGTCATGGACTCTGAGGAATGTAGTCAGTAAATATTCACATCTATTGGTATTACCGATGTCATATTCCTCATAAAGGATGTTACAACAAACCCAATAACATCTGAAACTGTCTCAGTGTATGACAGCAATATGTCCAATCTACCCCTGTGTTTGTGCCTCTGTCCACAAATGATGTCAGGCTTTGTTCAGATGTCAGTGAGGTACAGACATATTTATTATCATTATTTCTTGACTTCATTCCTGCTAACATCCCAGTGATGTAGTAGATCCACAGACATGTCAGGGAAGAGGCCATAAGTATGATTCCTGAGCTGAATATTCTGAGGTGAACTGTACATGTGAGAGGCCTGTGTATGTCTGGCTGGTTTACTGACATATTGTTGAATGCTAAATGGTTGAAACTGAATTGGTTGAATACACTATAATGGAAAATCAAAATGTTGAAATAAAATTAGTCTAAACACACAATGTTGAAAGTTTCTAATTTGCCCATTTCTGCACTGTAGTGTGATCTCAGAGTTGATATATTTAAGTAGGGGGGTGTGGGGGTGCAGGGGGGTATAGCCACCCCCTGCAAAATAGTAGAGTTTATCTCATTGCTTTTTCAATGACATGATTGTAGAGATTTTGATAATTCAATGTTTTGGGTTGAGATGTTATTTTTCAACCAAATGACTATTAGACATTATGAATTTCAACATTATGCCAGTAAACCTGTCTGGCTATTGCTAACAGACTGTCATGACTGTGTACACATGTCATGTGTACATGTTATTTGAGCTGTGCATGGAGGGGGTGGATGTAAGTGTTATGGCTCTTTCTTTATCTGACTGTACATGCTGCTCCAGATTCCACTGGTCTTTTGGCTGTATGTGTTTGTAGGGGCAGACTGAGACATGTCCTGTACCAAGGTCAGGATTCAGACTACACTGAGAATTGGGAGTGTATATGTAGGGCTAGTGTGTGAGTGGCAAACAATGTATTTGTTCACACAGTCCGTATACTCTGCTGCTCACATGACTTACCGGTAAGTAACTGTGACTGTGGTGATGTTGGTTGTGGCCATGCACTTTCACACTGGTGTCTGTTTGTCACTGCTGTTACAGCCCCGTAGTGCCTGATATGTTTGCAAATACATGTGCAATTACCCATAGCAGATGTCCTAATTCAATTGCTATTTCAGGAAATATATATTAGAGCACACAGGAGGGTGTTACTACAGCAACAGTGTTAGCTTATCTACGCCAGTACTTCAGATACACCCCCATTTTCATGGCGTCCACCCACCACTTTGTCAGCCTTGGTCCAGATTCATTGCAGAATGGGGTTCTGAGCATGCCTGTCAACTGGCTGCATTGTTTCGGGAGGCACAGGTTTATTGCTCATATTTCTGGTCTGTTTTACAGATTATTATCATTTATGTGGTAAATCACTGTAATGATATGACTGTTGTCAGAAAATGAGGACATACATTTCATTTACCTACCTCACATCCATCAGAATATGTATGCTGAAACAAACTGTGTCATTTTGCCAAGAAGAGTACAGGGGTCAATGACCTCTTCCTTCCTGGATGTTAATGCATTAGTACTGAGATGTGCCACACAGACGGACTTTGTGACCACAGTGACAATGTGGTGGTCAAGAGACATTGCTGTCAACCTGTGTACCCAGACCTCTTATAACACCTTCTTTGTTCAGGGAACTACCATCAATGTGGTAAATCATGGGAACAGGGTTTTCCACAAAGGGGATGACAACACATTTTCGGACATTGAGCTTAAGGCCATGGCTCTGACACCAGTCATTGGTCTCAGTGAGGACTTTCAGTAGGATGCCAACATCAACTGGGTAGTTAATAATAGCTCCCAACTTGCAACTGTCTGCAAACTTTGTCAGCCAGAGTCCCTTCATGTCGGCATGGACTTCAGAGAAGTTGATACCAAACATGAGAGGACCCAGGACAGAACCCTGTGGGACTCCATTTATGACTGCTCAGCAGTCTGACTTGGAGTCAGCTATTTCCACACTATGAGTCCTATCTGTGACCCAGTTTGCAACCCACCTAGTGATATAGGGGTTGATGCCTAGCTTAGTGAGTTTTTGCATGATTCCTGAGTGGGGAATGTTATCAAAGGCTTTGGCCAGATCAAGAAAGGCTGTATGTGCCACCCTGCCTTCATCCACAGGTCAGGTGAGAAGTTGACCAGGTTGATTGAGCAGGTATGACCTACCCTTCACAAGAGTAAACTGTGTGGAATCCTGAGTCTGCACATTCCCATATCCCTGTTTATTAGGTGCATGATGATGCATTCCATAGCTTTGCACAACAGACTTGTCAGGCAGTTAGGGTGGTATTTCTCAGGGTCTGTAGCTGCACCTTGTTTGTGGAGAGGGGTGACTGTAGCAGTGCACAATTCAGTAGGGACAAAGCCTGAGGTGAGGCTGTGTTTGAACAGGTCGCAAAGGTGAGGTGTCAGTTCACTCTGTAGTTCATGTAGAACACAGCCAGGGATATTGTCAGGTCCCATAGAAGCTGTATTCTTGGCCTTGGACAGTGGTGTTTTAACCTGTGCAGAAGTAATACTGGGTGCCTGGCAGTGTACTGGTATTGTGATTGGTCCTTTGGGAGGGAAGAGAGAGGTAAAGTTTGCATGAAATATGTCAGCCAGTATATTGGCAATATTTGTTGGCTCAGTCTAAGAGGTACCATTGTCTAGTAGCTCACAACAAATCTTGGTATTGCCATGGAGATTCTTTACATAACTGTATGAGGCCTTGTGGTTGTCTTTACTATGTGCTCCAATTAAGTTTTCACAGCTAACTTTGTAGTATTTGATGAGGGATCTCAACATTTAATTGAGGCTAATAACATTTTTTTTCCAGTCTTGGGACCAGGAACGGCCCTAGGTCAACTGGTGCCCTAGGGGCAAAGGGCGCCTCCCCCCCCCCCACCACACTACAGTCTCCCCCCTTCTGGTCTATCTACACCAAATAAATGCCCTAAAAGTGCCCTGCAGACCAGCACCCCAGGCGGCCGCCCTGGTTGATGCCTATATGCTTGGGACTTCACCTTATTCCATATTAGTTCCCTCCTTCTATTGTACAGTTTATTTATGGCCGGAGACCACCAGATCAGCTTCCTTTTTTTGGAGGTGAGGGTCCTTGTTCTACTGGGTATGGTGGTATCCATGCATTTGTTTACGTGTCCATAGTCCATTGTTTGATTCAGCAGTCATGCAAGCAGTCTCCATTTGCATGGCTGCCGTGAGGTTAGCCACCTCTGTTGTTATGAGGTCAAAGGTAGCTTTGGACAGGCTTTTCATGGTGGTTACTTTTGCAGGGGGGGCTGTGGATTTCCAAAGGTGATTAATTTGTGTTAAGATATAACAAGGGAGGAGCTAACTATTGGTGTAGAACAACAGTCGCTCATGTTAGCAAGGACCAGGCCAATGTGATGGGCATGTGCATCGGTACATGGGTAGCTTTCCCAGTTAATGCTGGGGTAGTTGAACTCAACCAGTATGAGAGTGTTAGGTTGGACACTAATATTCTCCAGGGTGCTCAGGAACATGGAGTGTGAGTCTTGGGACATGTTTGGGGACCTATAGCAGGCTACAACCTGAACCACTGTTGTTCCCAATGTTAGCTATACCTGCAGGATCTGTAATGCATAATGTTGGTCTCTGGAGGTGTGTGCATCCTTAATCAATATGGACATACCACCAAATTTAGTGCTTCAGTCCAAGTTCTGCAGCCAAAAGTTGTGGAATGAGTTATAGGCTGGTAGTGCAGGAGTGTTTACTACTGCCTTTAACCAGGTCTTTGTTACAGCACAGATGTCATTGTTCCCCATTTTAAGGAATACTTCCAGTGAGTGCATTTTCAGATTTAGACTTCTAGTGTGCAGCAGCATGACCCTCAGATTGCATGTGTTCGTAGTTGTCGTATATTTCTGTATATTTATGTATACACACACACATACACACACACACACACACACACAATATATATATATATATATATATATATATATATATATATATATATATATATATAGGTTCATAGGTTCATAGGTTCATACTAGGCTATCTGCCCAAGGGCATTTATAAGCCTAGCCCATAGTTATTTGGCTTTCGCCACCCATTTAGTTTGAATAAAACCATGCCTATTATTTTGCTGTGCCTCTGTCAAGCAGTGACACTGAAGTAATCCCTGGGGTATATCTGCGATCCCCCATCCATTGGTCAAGATTCCTCTTGAACAAGGCCAGCGAGGTGCTCTGCCTCACATGTACCAGGATTTTGTTCCACAGCATAGGGAGTCTCTGGATGATGAATCTGTCCCTCCAGCATGTTCTATTAATAACCGTGTCAAGGTTTAAGTCTCCCGCCCTTGTGGTTCTGAGGGATCTAGATTTTTTGAGGTGAAGCATATTCATCAAATCAGGGTTTGACATGGCCTTATATGTCAGGTACAGGTCACCTCTGAGCAAGCGGTATGAGACTGAATAGAGCTGGAGTTCTTTCAGTCGGGCAGCATAAGACATATTTTTGAGACCCTTTATCCTTTTGGTGAGGAACTTTTGGGGCCTTTCCAGCTGCTGCAGGTGTCTGGTCAGATACATTCTGAATGGGGCATTGTACTCAATCATAGGTCTAATGAGTGATGAGTACAGGGGGGCAATGACCTCCCTTGATCTAGATGTGAATCCCTTCATGATCAGGTGGGCAATGTAGAAGGTTTTCCTAACTACTTTAGCAACATGAGTGTCAAACAAAAGGCTACTGTCAACCTGGGTCCCCAGATCCCTGATGACTTCTTCTGTGCTCAGTGGATTGCCACCTATATGGTAGCTAGGGGTAACCTTGTTTTTCCCGAAGGGTATGACTATGCATTTCTTGGCATTTAACTTTAGGCCATGGCTCTGGCACCAGTTATCCATTTCTGTGAGGCCCTTCTGAAGGATATCTGTGTCAGATGTGTTTTTGACTATGGCCCAGTTTGCAGTCATCTGCAAACTTTGTCAGCCATAACCCTCCTGTGTTTGCTTGTACTTCAGAAAAGTAGATGCCGAACAAGAGTGGACACAGGACTGAGCCCTGTGGGACACCACTTGTGACAGGCTTTGAGTCTGACATGGCTCCAGCAACTCTGACCCTGTGGGTTCTGTCACTTAGCCAGTTTGCAACCCATCTTGTGATGTATGGGTTTACATTCAAGCTGATGAGTTTTTGATGATACCTGAGTGGGGTATTGTGTCGAAGGCCTTTGCCAGGTCAAGGTAGGCTGTATGGACTGCCTTTCCTCATCAATGGCCTTGGTGACTGTCTCGAAAAGACAACCAAGTTTAAAAGGCATGATCTGCCTTTGACAAAGCCAAACTGGGTTGGATCCAAAGTCTGCAAGTTCCCTATGTCTTTATTTATGAGTTCCATTATGATCCTCTCCATGGCTTTGCAGATAAGGCTTGTCAAGCTAATGGGACGGTAATTTCCAGGGTCGGTGGAGGCACCGCCCTTGTGAAGTGGGACCACAGTCGCCGTGCGCCACTCCTTGGGTACGTATCCTGAGGTGAGGCTAAGATTAAACAGCTGTCCTAACTGCGGGTTTAATTCCTCATTGAGTTCATGGAGCACACAGCCGGGGACACCATCCGGTCCCATGGATGCTGTGTTTTTTGCTTTGGAGAGAGCAGTTCTCACCTGGGCGTTGGAGATGTTTGGGGGGCTACAATCCTCTGGTATAGATATCTCTCCTTTTGGGGGAGTTTGCACTGAACCTGTCAGCCAGTATGTTGGCAATGTGTGTAGGTTCAGTAATCTTCACATCATTTTGAACTAATTCTGAGCATATCTGGGAGTTTCCTCCTAGGTTTCTAACATAGCTAAAGAAGGCCTTATGATTGTCTTTTGAATCCTTGGCGATTTTTCTCTCAAAATTTGCCTTGGATGATTTTATGAGAGCTCTTAGTTTTTTACTTATAATGATCAAGGGTGTCTTACCTTTCAAGGATTTTGCTCTATCTTGTAGTAGCTTCCTCCTTTTGTTGTAGAACTTGTTTATGGCTGGGGTCCACCAGACTGGACGCTTGCCTTTGGTACAAAGAGTCTTAGTTTTGTTTGGGATTGCCTGATCCATGCAGTCCTGTAGGTGCTGGTAGAAGGCATTTGTAAGTGATTCAGCGGTTTGAGTAATGTTTACCACTGGCTCAGGGGCCTTAAAGGAGACCACACTAGTTTTAGAAGTGTGAAGTCGGCTTTTGAGAAGTTTTTCACTGTGGTCTTTTTTGTTTCAGGTGGGGGCGGGATGAGGACCTCCAGCGAGATTAGTTTATGATCTGATCTCACCAGTGAGGGGTATACTTCCGGTGTTGAACATTGTGATCCCATGTTCGTGATGATGAGATCAAGTATGTTTTCTCCTCTTGTGGGGATGGTGACTAGTTGTTCCATGGCATTTGAGTTTATGAACTCCAGGAACCTTTGGGCTAGAGTGTTTGGGCTTGAGTAGTGTTCCCAGTCTATATTAGGGTAGTTGAAGTCACCTAGTATGATGGTGTTTGGAGATACATTTATCCTCTCCATTGTTTTCAGGAAGGCCATGTGAGGTTCCTGAGTTTGAGAGGGTGGCCTGTAACATGCTACAAATTGCAGAGCAGTCTTGCCTATGGTTAATTGCACCTGGATGGTCTCCGATGTATCGTAGTTGCCACCAACCTTGAGGTGTGGGTGTCCTTTATGAATATGGACACCCCCTCCTTTCTTGGTGTTGTCCGGATTTTGGGGCGGAGCATGATATGAGGTGAAACCTGCTAGTGCTGGGGTGCTCTCAGGAGCCTTGAACCAGGTTTCTGTCACAGCACAGACATCGATGTTCTCCATACTGAGAAGGGCCTCGAGTGCGTGCATCTTGAGATTGAGACTTCTGGCATTGATCAGCATTACCCTTAGTTTTTACTTTTTGTGTTCTAGGGTGGTAGGTTTAGAATTTGAGCCTTGCCTAAAAAAGGCACTATGGGGGTGGCAAGAGCTTTTGCCAATATCCGGAAGCCTAGGGGTGACAGGTGCAAGCCGTCCCTTGCGAAGCAGCGTGGCTTGTCCAGCATGTCATCCCAGGCAGACAGACATTGGATCCTTTGAATGACACCAGAATTTAAGCCAATTATTAAAGCTGATCATCTTATCACTGTATTGTGGCATCATTCTAGGTGAAGGTAGGATACTGCTCAAGGTCAGGGTCATACCTGCCTGGGCTACATAATCAGAGAGCTCCTCAATGTCTCTTTACATGTAGTCCAAGGAGGTACGTCTCAGGTCGTTGACACCAGCGTGGACAATGACTGAGTCGTACTTGTACCTGCTGTTGAGAGACCTGAGTGCTTGTGTTATGTGGCGGATTCTAGCCCGACAAGCAGCTTACTGTGACCTTCTCCTTACTCAGTCTGGTGAGCGGGACGCCAGTGTGTCTGACTATGGAGTCACCTATGACAAGTATGTTTGGTGTTGTATTTGGCCTTAAGGGCAGTGACTGCTTTGCACACTGATTTTGTTGTTTATGTGTTGTTTGTGTGGTGTATTGAGTTTGCAGTTGCTTGGGTGTCTGCTTTGGAGGCCTCTGCTGTTTAGGTAAATTTTTACTCAGAGCCTCCGAGTATGTCTTAGTGTGTTTATGTGTTTGATTCAGTGGTGTGGTTGAGTTATGTGAGACTGGTATTGTGGTGTGTGTAGTTGCCTTCTCCTCCTGCCTGGTCTTGCCAGTCCTGAGTTGAGAGAGCTCAGCCTCCAATCTGGCTAAATAGCTGCATCTCTCACAAGTGTTAGTGTTACATGGGAGGAGGAGATGGTTGTCCATGTACATGAGGCAATTGTAACATTGTCTCAGAATTCCCAGATTCACCAAATGGGCAGGAGAGGACGCCAGCATCTGACCCTTCGACATGCTAGAAAGAATTATGAGTTGGTATGAGACAGAAAAGTAGTGGGCTTAGCAGGAAAGTGGGCACTCCTGGGGGGTTTTGCTAGTGAGAGATTTGTATAATATAGGAGTGCTTGACCTGCAAAGAGAATGCTTATAAGACAAGGGATATGCTTATAAGACAAGTGCTGAGCTTTTTGAAAAGAAAAAGCTATTTGGAACAAGTGCTGCACTTTTAGTGTAGGTGTAAACTGTTTAGGTTCCTAACAGAGCAGTTCTAAGGGAAAAATTGAAGAACAGACTTTCTGGAGCCAGAAAGAGTTTAACCTTGTTTAACCGGCTGCCCAATGCTGCTCTAGTGGCAACTCCGCTAAATCAAGCTAAAGCACGTTAAAGCGTGCTTGATGGCAGGGGCTGGAAAGAAGCAGGAATAGACCCAAAAGGGAAAATAAAACTACAGTTTCAAGTCAGTAACCACCTCTACGGGGGGCAGGGAAGCTGCTCAATGTTAGTCACTGCCACTGATGAACAGAGAGACCCTCCTTCAGCCCAAGCAAAATGGCCTCACAGAAACTTTCAAACAGTTCAGGAACAGCAAGCCTGTAACTGAACTTTTTTAACTCTCAGAAAAGTGGGAAAAAAGCAAGATTTTTTTTTTTGTTTTGTTTTTTACAGAGATAGCAGAGGTTCACAAGTAATATCAAGTTATAACAGTGCAGTAAATGACCCCACACAAGAGTGCTAGGTCAAGGACAGAAAATATGCAAGTTTTAAGAAAAAAATTATTTAAAATTAAGTGCAAACAGGAAATTCAGCAAACAGCTTTTGGTTGTGCTCTAAATACAGCTACTAATACAGAAATCAAGTTTAACAAGCCAGAAAATGCTCAAGCTAGGCAGCTATGCAGAAAAACTTAGCAAATAAACAGAGAAAAAATACTTAAAATCTCAAAAGTGGCTCTTCTTCTCTCAGTGTTTTTTCCTCTTGGAGGGTGCTTCACCAACAGCCAACAAGCCTGAAAAGATGCTCAAACCACGAGGCAACTAGGTTTTAAGAGAGGAAGATGAAGGAGTTATGGAAATGACCCCTAGTGGCCAATAAAACTACAGTTTCAAGTCAGTAACCACCTCTACGGGGGCAGGGAAGCTGCTCAATGTTAGTCACTGCCACTGATGAACAGAGAGACCCTCCTTCAGCCCAAGCAAAAATGGCCTCACAGAAACTTTCAAACAGTTCAGGAACAGCAAGCCTGTAACTGAACTTTTTTAACTCTCAGAAAAGTGGGAAAAAAGCAAGATTTTTTTTTGTTTTTGTTTTTTACAGAGATAGCAGAGGTTCACAAGTAATATCAAGTTATAACAGTGCAGTAAATGACCCCACACAAGAGTGCTAGGTCAAGGACAGAAAATATGCAAGTTTTAAGAAATGATTTAAAATTAAGTGCAAACAGGAAATTCAGCAAACAGCTTTTGGTTGTGCTCTAAATACAGCTACTAATACAGAAATCAAGTTTAACAAGCCAGAAAATGCTCAAGCTAGGCAGCTATGCAGAAAAACTTAGCAAATAAACAGAGAAAAATACTTAAAATCTCAAAAGTGGCTCCTTCTTCTCTCAGCGTTTTTCCTCTTGGAGGGTGCTTCACCAACAGCCAACAAGCCTGAAAAGACGCTCAAACCACGAGGCAACTAGGTTTTAAGAGAGGAAGATGAAGGAGTTATGGAAATGACCCTAGTGGCCAATAAAACTACAGTTTCAAGTCAGTAACCACCTCACGGGGGGAAGCTGCTCAATGTTAGTCACTGCCACTGATGAACAGAGAGACCCTCCTTCAGCCCAAGCAAAAATGGCCTCACAGAAACTTTCAAACAGTTCAGGAACAGCAAGCCTGTAACTGAACTTTTTTAACTCTCAGAAAAGTGGGAAAAAGCAAGATTTTTTTTGTTTTTGTTTTTTACAGAGATAGCAGAGGTTCACAAGTAATATCAAGTTATAACAGTGCAGTAAATGACCCCACATAAGAGTGCTATGTCAAGGACAGAAAATATGCAAGTTTTAAGAAAAAAACGATTTAAAATTAAGTGCAAACAGGAAATTCAGCAAACAGCTTTTGGTTGTGCTCTAAATACAGCTACTAATACAGAAATCAAGTTTAACAAGCCAGAAAATGCTCAAGCTAGGCAGCTATGCAGAAAAACTTAGCAAATAAACAGAGAAAAAATACTTAAAATCTCGAAAGTGGCTCCCTTCTTCTCTCAGCGTTTTTCCTCTTGGAGGGTGCTTCACCAACAGCCAACAAGTGTATTTATTCACCTTTCTATATATATGTGTGTAAGCATATATGTAGATATAAATGTGGATGTCTCTCTCTCTCTCTCTCTCTTTATATATATATATATATATATATATATATATATATATATATATATATATTTATATATATATATATATATATATATATATATATACTGTTGAATGACTGTACTAACTGATATGTCTGGAATGTCATCACTATTTTATAAGGCTCAGATGGTGTAACGGTACATTGCTTTGATTGTAGTTTACAGGCCCCTGGGTCCAAGACTTGGCAGGCCTTATTATTTTGTTGCAAGGCAGAACAGCTCTGCTGGGGAGGGAGGGATAAGGGGAATAATTAAAACAGGTCCCTAGTTTGGGCTCCTTCACCTCCATTAAGACAACCTTTGGACAAATTTTTTGCAGTAAGAGGTTCAGAGTGTAAATCTGATGTCCAACTGCACTACACATGCACGCACACACACACACACACACACACATACATATATATATATATATATATATATATATATATATATATATATAAATATATATAAATATATATATATATATATATATATATATATATATATATATATATATATATATATATATATATATATATATATATATATATATATATATATATATATATTTTTTTTTTTTTTTTTTTTTTTAGTTTACATTTGTTGATGAGGATAGTCCGACTGGATAGATGTCCATTTTCAGTGAAGGCCCGGGGAGAAAAGCTCTAAGGTAGAACATACGGTAACGATCGCAAAATGATTACAAGTCACACAGAGTTTACAGGCTCCAGTTGAGTAAGCAGGTAATATAATTATACATTTTTAAAACAGTGTTGACAAATTGACTAGGCAGTGTAACATGATTGCAGACTATAGAGGAGGGTCTAGTCAGTCTTGAACAAGGACATAGACAGTGAGTTTTAAAGTATAGCTTCAGGCTTTTTTTGAACTGAGTAAGAGAGCATTCAAGAGTAAGATCAGCATGAAGAGAGTTCCAAGTTTTGCCAACATAGTTAGCAAACAGAGAGAACCCAGCAGAGTTATTGAATTTGGATGTTTGAACCAGTAGTTTATTAGAAGAGCAAAGTGACCTCAGGTTGCTATAAGGGTTTATAATATTTTTAAGTGAAGGTGTATTATCAGGGTGTTTGAGAACTTTATGGGCAATTATAAGCTGGTTGTACTGAAGCAAGCTAGGCCATTCTAGCCACCCCAGAATATTTAGGTTGTGGCAGTGGTGGGTCCTATAGGCCGTACCTGTTGCAAAACTTGCAATATGATTATAACAGCTGGAGAGTTTGATAAGAGCAGATTTGTTCAAATTAGTGAGTAGAGGAGAGGCATAGAGAAGAGTGGAGAGTAAATGGGAATGACCAATAGCAGTCCTAGCAAATGGAGTAAGTAAAGGCCTGATCTTACAGAAAGAGACAAGTTTTTTGTTAATGGTTTTGATAGTTTGATTGGCATGGATACCAAATTTTAGAGTGTAGTCTATTGTGACGCCTAAGAGTTTGGTTTGCTCATCTGGGGAGATAATGGTACCATTATTAGATTTCTTGGTAAAGAGTAGTGAGGAAGACTTGCAAGTGGGGGGAGAAAAGAAGAAACTTTGTTTTGTTAGTGTTTAATATCAGCTGACGGTTAGAGAGCCAGTTTTCAACTATACTGGTTATTCAAAAATATGTATCGATTTATCTATATTTATATTGATAAAAATTGTGTTACGTACGTACTGAGATATTTATATATATATATATATATATATATATATATATATAAATATATATTATATTATATATATATATATATATATATATATATATATATATATATATATATATATGTGTGTGTGTGTGTGTGTGTGCAGTGGCGGCTGGTGACTTCAAATCACAGGGGGGCTGCAGGAGACAGCTGAATGGGTGGGGTCAAGGGGAGGGGGTGTGGTCAGCCAGAAAGGGGAGGAGCTATGCACAAAACCACAAAAAACTAACTTTAATTAAATATGCTGCCCTGGGTGGCAAACCATCATTATGAAAGTCCAATCAAGACATAAATAAGTGTAGAAGAATAAAAATATTTCAATGCATTGGCTGCATGACAGCTTATTTAATATCTAGATGGAAACAAAAGGTTGTGAGGCATGAAAAAATAAATTACTTTTTAAATACATTACTGGAATGCCAGTCAAAATCAAGTATAAGAAAACCAGAAGCGCTGAACTCAAACCACTTCTCCTTGCACTGCAGTTCTAATTATAATATATTCAGCTTTATTAAAGTACCAAGTAACATGCTGAAAGTAGAAATCTATGTGATGCCCCCACTTGTAAAAATGTTTCTTATCCAAAAAGACCTGCTGCCTGACAACTTGTTTCACGGGAAAACATGTTAAAAGTAATAAATGAAAAGCAAACAAGAAACAAGCTCAAGATACATTGCTTAAAGGATTACTGTACAGGTTATGGACCACACATGATTGACATTCTGTTTAGTTTACGGGTAAAGTCTGTAGAGATGACTGGAAGTCTCCAACAAGTGTAATGAGCTTTTTAAAATAATGGAATCCTGTCCTTTAATACCCAAGGCTTATACATTATCTAGTCAAGTATTCTCTGCATGGCAACAACAGAAAGGCTTTCAATGTTGGCAATTCTTTAACAGTATGCTTATTAAAGCTTACTTGCATCTTACGATCTCAGACAAGCTTACCTTATGGTCATTAAAGCATTGCTACTTAAACACAGAGCAACAGGCACTTTGAGTAATAAGCATAAATCTGAGTAATAAGCATAAATCAACAGTACAAAAATATGACAGAAACCAGACCATTCTGCAAAATCAAGGACAGATGAAAAGCCACTGTAGTACTTATGCAGTGTGTCCTCCCCATCCAAGGTACATACAACTACTCCTTGCCTTGCTTGGACACATCCAGAGTCACTACATTGGGGAGTGGGGTGCAACAAGCATGTCACAATTTGAAATCTCTCTGGCCCGGACTCATTTGTCATACCTCTCAACCTCAAGAGCAAGAAATCTGGACAAAGTCATACACAGAAGTGGGACAAAGGCCCAAAAATAAGGACATTTTTTAAACATTGCTCTAATAAACTTAGAAAAATAATAGAATAGGTCTTGCATAAGTATGAATTTTCTGAAGGGTATAAAATCTGAAACTCAAATGTCTGTCATTTTCTAACTTCAGTCTTTAGTGATTTGTCACTAACTTGCCAAAAAACACAACTTTATGAAAAATGGACCAAAAATGTGATGCAAAAATATAAAATAGACACACAATACATCTGCTACCTGTCAAAGAAGGGACACTTTAATATTAGTACTGCTACCTTGAGCAGCTGACAAACTAAAAGAATCTACATGCATTTCAAGTAATCTATAACTTTGATTATTACAGTTATTTCTTAATTGTAAACCCTCCATGTTTTTTTCCAAAATTGCTATTTTGCGGAGGGATTATTAGGGGGAAGAGCAACATTTTGAGCCAAAAATTGGGGACAGTTGAGAGGTTGGCTATGCCTAATTCTATAAAGCAATTTATTTGCTTGTACCTCTCAACCTGTTAATGCAGTAAATCTGAACAAGGCCAAATATATTGGGGGCACATATAAACAGTACTACAAATTGCTCTTGTATAAATTGAGACAGTTGATAGAACAACTCTTACTTTAACATGCATTTTTCTGAAGGTTATGAAGTCTGAAACTTATTATTTAGTGACTTAATTACTAAATGATTTGCCAGAAAACTACAAATTTTATGAAGAACAAACCAAAAATAAGAAGCAAAAATCTATTCATTCTTTGAAAATCTGGACAGTTGGGAGGTATAGTTCAGCTGGGCCTGTCTGAGTTTGCTGCCCTTCCCCCCTGACAAAATAATGGTTGAATGGAGCCTCTGCAGCCATTCCAATGAACCATTACTTAGCTATTTCACTCCATTTACCATAAACACTAATGTGCATACTGCTTTACTTCTATGATGAGTTGGACTTCATTTGAAAGTTTTATTTTGTATTTTACAGCACAAACACTAAGTCATCTGTTAAACAAAGCAATGCAGTCTCACAATGAAAACTTAGCATTAAAACTTCTCTGCCCTTGAAACTCACATTCATTGAAACAGCATTGAAGCCCACATTCAAAGAAAATACATTTTACCAGTGGCAGATAAAGATTAATTTTGGGCTGTTTTCAAATCATAGGTCCCTTGCATATGAAACATACATGTGCTCTTTGATACACCTTCCTCATTGTACTAAAATTATATTCCTTGTACAATACAGTACACTTGTTAGAGGGTGTTTTAAATTTGTTTTGAACATTTTTCCAGTAAGCAATGAAACAAACCATATGCACCCATAATGGCAAAACTGCCCAGTTGAGAACATTTATCATAAAAAAAGTCTACTCAGACTTCCACAGTCCACCATTATTAGTAAATATGCACAATTCTACAGTCCACTATTATCAGTAAATATGCACAATTCTACAGTCCATTATCAGTAAATATGCAAAATCTCTGAAGTAAGACATCTAAATAATTCCACATTAAAGAAATCTGTAACTAATGAAGCGGTTGCTGCTAGCAATCACCTTTATATTTCATGGTTTCATCGAAAAATAAAGTGTCTGTTGCCCCTCAGGAATAAATTGAAAATGATAAGCTAGTAATAATATTGCAAGAGGAAATGGATGGCAAACTGATAACAGACTCATAGTTAGTATCTTCACCAAGGAGAACATTCTCAGTATGGCAGCATTCACCCTTTGTGGGAGTAGAACCCACAGCCTTCTGCATCAAAAGCAAGTACACAACCTGTTGTGCTATAGTATTAACTAGGCAAAGCACTAAACTTCTATTCCCCTGCAGCTCTCAGCTCCTTGTAAAATCTACTCAATACTCAACTGCATCTCAACTTCGCAGCTCAAGAAAACTGGAAAAAGCCAAAATGTATTGGGGGGGGGGTCAAAAGCCCAAAAACCAAGGACACATTAAACATTGCTTGTATAATCTTGGAAAGTTGCTAGAATAAAATGTTGTGTTGCCACCATACATTTTACTGCCAAGGTCCCTGAGCAAAAAACAGTCAGAGTAACATACCACTACGCCACATCAGCTGCTTTGTAAAGAGAGGAAGACTGAAACTTAAATGGCTATCATTTAGTGAATTCAGTTCTCACCATAGCTGTCAACCTCTTAGTACAAAACACCTGGACAAACCCAGTAATGAGGGAATACAGCCCTCAAACATATTCAGTGAATTCAGTTCTTGCCATAGCTGTCAACCTTAGCACAAAAACCTGGACGAAGCCAATAATGGGGGAATACAGTCCCAAAAATAGGGACAAATTTAAAATATTCATCTTATAAACTTAGAAAATTGCTAGAAAAAAAGGTTGTGCTACTATGTATTCTGAAGAACATGAAGTTTGAAATTCAAATGCCGGTCAATTTTACTGCTGACAGAACAAAAACAATTTTCAGCAGAGACGCAGGGATTAATACTGCAGACACGTCTTTGTAAAATGGCAGGGCACCAGAGCAAATCCAGACAAACACAGGGAGGAGATGCAGACTCCACACAGAAGCCACTCCAACCAAGAATCAAACCAGAAAACCTATAGCTGTGAGGCAACAATACTACTACTGCACCATCAAATATGCAAGGAATTAAACATTCAGAAAACTGAAGTCTGAAATTCAAATGCCTGTCAATTTTACTGCGGACAGAACAAAAACAATTTTCAGCAGAGACACAGGGATTAATACTGCAGACACGTCTTTGTAAAATGGCAGGGCACCAGAGCAAATCCACACAAACACAGGGAGGAGATGCAGACTCCACAAAGAAGCCACCCCAACCAAGAATCAAACCAGAAAACCTATAGCTGTGAGGCAACAATACTACCACTGCACCATCAAATATGCAAGGAATTAAACATTCAGAAACCTGAAGTCTGAAATTCAAATGCCTGTCAATTTTACTGCGGACAGAACAAAAACAATTTTCAGCAGAAACGCAGGGATTAATACTGCAGACACGTCTTTGTAAAATGGCAGGGCACCAGAGCAAATCCACACAAACACAGGGAGGAGATGCAGACTCCACACAGAAGCCACCCCAACCAAGAATCAAACCAGAAAACCTATAGCTGTGAGGCAACGATACTACCACTGCACCATCAAATATGCAAAGAATTAAACATTCAGAAACTTGAAGTCTGAAATTCAAATGCCTGTCAATTTTACTGCGGACAGAGATGCAGGGATTAATACTGCAGACACGTCTTTGTAAAATGGCAGGGCACCAGAGCAAATCCACACAAACACAGGGAG